>NW_008584757.1:0-641 GCF_000691845.1 Merops nubicus | reverse complement strand
CAACCAGTCATCAGCCAAAGCCCTTGGTACTTAGCTTTCTGTCTGTATCGTTGTATCAGGTGGCAAAGCTCTGCCTCCACACGTGAGCATGGCACCGTCCCACAGAGTGGTCCATTCCTGTCTCTGGCCCTGTTAGCAAGAGGAAGGGCAAAAAATTTTGGGCCAGACACACTCCAAATTAATAAAAACATAAAACATCCATTAGCCAAAACCCTTGGTACTTAGCTTTCTGTCTGTATCCTTGTATCAGGTGGCAAAGCTCTGCCTCCACACGTGAGCATGGCACCGTCCCAAAAACAGGTCTAATCCTTGCTCTGGTTCTCGGGTGCTAAGAGGCAGGACAAGAAATTTTGGGTCAGCCACTCTCCAAATTCACCATAATCTCAACCAGTCATCAGCCAAAACCCTTGGTACTTAGCTTTCTGTCTCTATCCTTGTATCAGCTGGCAAATCTTTGCCTCCACACATGAGCATGGCATTGTCCCATGGAGTGGTCCATTCCTGGCTCTGGCTCTGTGGCAGCAAGAGGAAGGACAAAAAATTTTGGGTCACACACCCTCCAAATTCACGAAAACATAAAACAGGCATCAGCCAAAACCCTTGGTACTTAGCTTTCTGTCTGTATCCTTGAACCACCTGGT
>NW_008584756.1:0-423 GCF_000691845.1 Merops nubicus | reverse complement strand
GCTCTTCCCTTGTACACCAGTGCAGTTACATCATTATAGAAAGCCACCGGATTGGTCAGGCAGGACTTGCCCCTGGTAAAGCTGTGCTGACTCTCCTGAATCCCTGTCCTCCATGTGCCTTAGTTTTTCTTCTTGGAACATCTGTTCCGTGATCTGCCCAGGCACAGAGGTGAGGCTGACAGGGCAGTAGTTCCCAGGTAGATCTTCCTTTCTACCCTTTTTAAAAATAGGGGTGATGTTTCCTTTCTACCAGTCACTGGGGACCTCACCTGACTGCCAGGACTTTTCAAATATTATGAACAGTGGCTTGGCAACTGCATCGACCATATCTTGAAAGCTACAGCTCAATTTCTCCTCTCCGTAGACATGCAGAATCCTTGTCTTCCAAATGCAGACGTCTTATGTCTGCTGGGAAGCCTAAGA
>NW_008584755.1:0-17093 GCF_000691845.1 Merops nubicus | reverse complement strand
GTGTGTGTGTGTGTGTGTGTGGAGAGGTGCCGCTGGTTGGGAAGGGAGCCGCGTAGGACCTACTGCGGTTTCTAACTTACTGCGGGCGGGGCGTTGATATTTGTTTGTTTGTTTGTTTGTTTGTTTTTCCAGTCTGCGTTTTGCTTCTTGTCCGTCGCAGACGCTGGTGGGGACATGGTAGTGGAGCAGGCGGGGTCGAGGCCCCCGCCGCCCGTAGGTGACAGGTGCTCCCGGCAGCAGGAGCCCCTGGGGCGCCGCAAGAAAAGCAAGCAGCAGATCTCCGACGGATTCACTGTTAAAGCCATGATGAAAAACACTGTGGTATGTTTGCTGCTAGGATAGAGGTGACGTTAATTCATTTAGTCTCACGTGTCCAGGAAAGATGGCAAGTTAGAGCTGAGGATTAAGCAGGTCAGGGAGGTGTGTGAGTTGGTAAAACTCGATCTGGAGTTTGCTGGTTGCTGAAATTACCTTCAGGCTTTACAGAAGTATTATCTGCTTGTGCCCGTGGAAGCTGTGATGCTTTGCCTGTCAGCATATTGCTTGGGTGCCACAATTTTTCAGTATCATTTTTTTGTGTCAGTGCATGTTCTATTAAAGTGTCAGCCTACAGAATTATGTGCAAGGCTTGCTACCTCAGATTTAGCAAAATGCTGTCAAGCGATACTGTAGTATTATTTGAAAGTGTTTTCACATATTGGCACAGAGTGCCATAAGTTTGGTGTGTCACATAGGGTGGCAGAGGTCTGGCAAATACATTCTTTTTTTAAATAAGCTTGAAAAATTATAAAAAGCTTCCACATGGTATAAGAGAATACAACTGGAAACAAATATTAGTTTTCCAACTTAGTTCAAATGTGAAGAGGAGTTGATACAGCAAGCTTCATTTTCAGTAACAGTCCCAATTTCTAAGGAATTTAGAGGTATATGAGTGAAAATGCTAGGATAAAGGCCTCTCAAATTGCTTTATATTGCTTCATTTGTCTACTTCTGTCAGATTTGAGGAATAAAAAAAGTTCAGCTAGTACAAAATGCAAATGTTCAACGTGCAAGTTGATGAGCTAATATGAGTATACGAGTTCACATCTGTGCTTAAACGCCTGAATTGTGTTTTTCTTTATCTGGACACAGTTCAAAGTGTTAGCAAAGTCTTGTGTTCTTAAGGATTTTTAATTCCATATATTATTCTGATGACAGTTACAAAATACATTATTTCTGTTGTTCTGCTGAAATAGTCTTTCTGGAGCAGTCTCTCTCAACTTGTTATCTGTAAAAGGATCCTCTTACAAACCCAAACAAGTCCATCTGTAAACAGGTTATAAATGGAATAGAAATTGTGTACCTTATAAACTTTCTCCTTATTAGCAAAACTAAAACATTTCACCTTAGCAGGAAAAATACAAGGCAAAACCAACTAAAAACCACCTTTTTTTTAAAGGTTGTTTGGTTTGTTTGGTTTTAATTCTAGAGGTGTATGGAATACACTATAACACTTCTGCAAGTTTAAGGATTAATTTCTAAAAGATATTTCCTCTCCTCTGGACAATGTTCATGTCGTGCATACATGTTTACACTTTGATATGTAGAAGCTGCTTGATTTTTGTCTAGAAGAATCATCAGTTTCGGTGGAGTTTGAGTAAAATATATTTAATGTAAAAAAAAAAAAGGTTTGGCCTACAAACATAACTAGCTATGAGTTTAATAAGAAATAAAGTTTTCTCTTAAATTTTTATAGCGTTTTAACTTATGTAGTAACAATTCTAACTTCCTAAACATTAACAGAATGTGAAATCATGTGCTACTGTCATGAAGCAACAGCAGACAGGTAAATCTGCTATCTTTGGAGCTACTCATTGAATCATAGAAATGATCTTTTCTTGATGTGGACCTCTGGAGAACATCTAACCCAACTCTGCGTTTGAAGTGGGCCTGTTGCTGGCATTTGATCAGGTCAGTCAGGGGTTTCCCTTGCTAACCTGTGAAACTCCCCAACATCGGACACCCCCCAGCCTTGCTGGGCAACCTGTTTCATTGCTGCCCTGCCTGCCCACCTGCTTGCCCCTTCGGTGCTCTCTCAGAGAATGGGTAACAGTGTTCTGACCCAATCCACACCTTCTGCTTTTAACTGGGTAGGAAGCAGTGAGACTGTTAGAGGTCCTGGAAGATTCACAGTGCCAGGGCTGTATTTTGCAAAAGCTCTGAATGAAGATAGGCAGCTACTGAAATAATTTCCCAGGGGTCAGTGTGCAAAAACTTAGGATAGGCTAGGGGATATCTCACTGCCAGTCTCTGTTGAGAAGTGGGTGTCCCTTTGCTCTTTTCTGACACCTGATGAAATGGAGCTTCAGATTTATTAAGTACTCACTTGTCTCTTCATCATTGATGAAGTTCTTATGGAAGGCTTAGGAGTTGACTGCAAGGTTGAAAGCACAGCAGGCAGATATAGTTAAGACATGATAATTCTTTTTGTTAACAGCATGACAAGGCCCAGGGTTGTCAACAACGTGTACTGCATCTCCAGATCAAATAATTAGGTACAGATTAATAACCTTTGATACAAGCATGCAGTGAGTCTTAAACTCTTAACATAGAGTCTAACAGATTAACTTTATGCATCCATGCCTGTAAATATGGCAGTAAAGGTTCCAGAATCCTTTGTTGTTTGTGCAAAGAGCGTTTTACTAAGCCATTTTTCATTAATGTTGCTGGATAAAATTTTCTTCCCAAGTCTGCTTTCATAGCCAGTAGTAAGTACAGGAATCAAGTACATACGATATTCAAGACTTTCCTTAGCTCTGACTAAATCCAGAATTTGCTTATTGAAATACATGACTTAAGAAATATTAAAAAAAAAAAAAATTGTTTCCAAACTGAAGGAAGTGTTTTGGTTTATATTTTTCCAAAACTGTAAGTTCATATAGCAGTTTAGGTTAAGAGCAAGATTCAATAAAGGTCTTCTCCTTTAACAAGCTAGATACTGTGACATTTACATTTCAATTGTTTTGTCCTCTAAATGGAATCAAGAATGCCATGTTATGTGCTCATACTTCACATGTACTGCATCTATAGTATTAGGAATGTAATTAAAAATAAATATATAGATTAGCAAGTAGAAAAGTGCCTGTAGATGAACGTGGACAGCAGGAAGATACCTCTGTTCACTTCTGATCCTCTCCAAATGGTTATTTTTGCTGTTTTCTGCAATTGTACATCAGAGCATAAAGTGTTAGCACCCCTCTTTTCTGCAATAAACTAGTGGTAAAAGCTAGTTTCTTCAAGGAGAGGATTCACTTTATTACTTAAAAGGAACTGTAGTAAAGGGAATTCCAGTGTATATCCCAACTTTTAAAAGATTCTTAACCAACAAGTTGCAAATTACTGAGGTGAAAAAGGTCGCAGAGGGAAGAGTCTCTACATGTCCTTTCAAGGTACTGTTACTGTGCTGCAGAGTTAGGATTTGTAAGGCTAGAAAGTGGCAGGGTAGGAAACTCAGTAGGCAGTACATTTCAGTGCATACAATGTTCATGCAGGAGTTTTGGAAGCTTTGGATTTTGGTATTTTATGTCCATCCTTGCTTGCTAGAATAGATCTGATGGTTTTGGAGTAGAATTGCAACTTAAGACATCCCCTCTGAGTGCTAAGCCAATAAAGCTATGAAAGGATGTTCCTTTTTTTTGCTGTTTTTACTGAACCTTGACGTCCATACTACTCCATTAGTAACACTACTGCCACTTAAGTTGAAGTATCTGCAGCATATGAATTTGAACTCCTCTGGCCAGAGTACTGAATTCAGATTTTCTTCTTGGCTCAATGTGTCAAGCAGTGGGTTTTGTATAGAAAATAACACTGTTATGTCCATCTGTGTTTCATGAAAGTGGTCAGAAACTGCTACTAGTAATGGGTCACATCCAGCTTCTGTGTAAGGGATAATGTCTAGTAGATGGCCTTAGAAGAGGAGTGATGCTAAGAATTGTTTTGTTCCTCAGTTTCAAAAAGCAAAAACTACTTTTGTTATTTACCTTGTAGCAGTAAAAGTTTCTGATGTGATTTTAAAGCTAAAGCATATAAGAAAAAAAAAAATAACCGTTCTATTATAACAACTAATTTACTGGAAAAGGCAGTACATTTTGGTTACATATAAGTACATATCAAGTTAAAGGAATGCTTTTATAAACATTTCTTGGGCAGTAGTACATCCATCTTGGATTAACTGCTCCAGTTTAACAATAGCAATTTTGTACAATTGACGAGTATACTTTAGTGAACACTGTGAGTCAATTTAAACTGTCAGTGCTCTGGAAGGCAGTCCTATCTTCTTGCTATTTCAGGCTGTTGATTACCACTGCCCCTTACTGTGTCCACATTTGTACAATATTGGTTGACCATCTGAAAAATACTCCGTTCTTTTTTAGGCTAACAGCGTCAAACTGCAATCTTTGGGCTTGAGGCAAGTGAAGCTCCTGCTACCATGAGGATGCTCTGTTCTGCCCTCCTCCCTGTCCTGACTGTATCAATGGTTCCATCTCCCTTTTGCATTTACATTGGTGTTTCTTGCAGCTAGAGAGGATGCTGGATCAGCTCTCACAGCTGATGAGTTAGCATATGCAAGGAGGAGGGGAAACAGGGATATGTTGTTAGCACAAGCTGTGTGGGTGGGAACGTCCCTCTCGGCAGCATCTTGGTCTTAATTAAATTAAAACCAGTTGTGAAACTGACTTCTAGCAGAGGAATTTCCACAAGCATTCAAAGCAGCATAAACTTGCACCAAGATTGAAAGGTGTGGTTTTCATCCCTGGACATTTACTCTTTGCATAACATGAACTTTTGCATGGCTTAGAACTAGACTAGTTCCTGGTTAAACCTAGATTAAAAGCAGCTCTTTTTTTTCCCTGCACATCAGTGCAGACTTGCCATAGTTTTGTAACAGTATAAGCTAACAAAAGTTATGGCTGCTACAGCCCTGTCTACTTCTGCTGCATATTTGTACCTCCTTCTTCTTCGTGCCAATACACAGGCATGCAACTGAATAGATGAGGCACTTCCATTGCATTAAGTCCAAACATGAAAAGCTTCAATGCAAGGAGGTTTTTATTTTCCCTCATAACGCTGTGTTCTTTCCAATTCCATGCTTGTTTTTACTGTAATGACCACACTGATTGTATAATGTAAAAGCAAAATACACAGGAAAAATGCTAATGCTTAATACCATAATGTTTTCTACAAGCCTGTATTTCATATTATGTTTTCCAGCTATAACTTACATGGCTTAGTCATACTGCTCTTGTTGTTTTAAAATACTATAAAATCAGCCCCTAAATTTTGCAAATGTGGGGAAAGATTGATATTGTTCCTGGTTGCAGAGCCAGGGTGATGAGATTTGTTTAATATCCTCAGGCATGAAGAAATCATGCTGTTTCATTTATGAAAACCTGTTACACACTTGAATCTCCAGTAAATCTTTTTTTCAGTCATATGACTTAAAATAGGCAATAAGTAAATTATCTGTTAGACTTCATTTCGTGTTTTTGAATGACATTTCTTCTTGTCTTAAATTATGTGATTCACAATATTGGAACAGGATGCCGAGGGAGGTGGTGGAGTCACCATCCCTGGAGGTATTTCAAAAATGTGCAGATGTGGCTCTTAGGGACATGGTTTAGTGGTGACCTGGAAGTGCTGGGTCAATGCTTAGACTCAACGATCGTAACGGCCTTTTCCAACCAAAACAGAAAAAGACCTTGGAAAGTTTTAAATTTCATATCTAGAGGAGGCAAATGTAAATTGATTTTAAAACATTATGACAGTGATGTTTCGAGATTCTTTTACTAATCAGTGTTTTATGAACTAATGAATAAAATATTATAACTGGAGACAATTACAGAAATAGATGTCAAATTCCATCAATTTGTGCATTGGAATTAAACGTTTATACTTTGCAAATTGAAACTAATATGAAAGAGCAAATGTCAGACTAAATTCTTTTCAGTTTATGAGGGAAAAGGTCTTACATGTTTACAGATTTCATACAAATTAAAGTCCTGCAGTGATCTATGTGAGTATCTTCATCTGGTATTTCAGTGAATTAAGTGAACATTTTTCAGTTTTCAGGTATTTGACTGCAAGTCTAGGAATTCAGAACAAAGTATTAGAAAACAGTCAATAACAGTAGTCTCAGAACAAGATTTTAAGCCATCAGCTTGCTCAGTAGGGAGTTATCTGAAGTCAGCATTTCCCACATGCAGCTGGGCACACCTCTAGAGCTAGCCAACAGAAAATGTGAGGGTTTAGTTAGAAAGCATCTGCCATACACCTTTCTCAGCACGCAGGCTGTCAGGAAGATAGAACCAGTCTGTTCACTCTAGTGAATGATGGGAGGGCAGAACATATGAGTTGAAATGAGGTTTTGAGGATAGTGAAAAGCTTTTCACAATGAAGATAGTCAAGCAGTGTCGTTGTTGAGACGGACACAATACAGAAGCTTGTGAGCAAGAAGACACTTTTATTGTTTTAACAAGCCTTTTTATACCTTTTCTTAAACTTATGTCTATATATGATTGGTTCAGTCAAGGATCAACAGTTCATGATTGCTGTAACTTCTACTTTACTCCGCTCTTCTCGGGACCTTCCAGCCTCCCCAAGGATACATGGTTATCTGCTTGCATTCTGAGCCCTTGGACCAGCTGAGGTTTACCACAAGCAGTGCATCAGGTTTCCCAAAGTTGTGCAGTCTTGGAGGTTTTCAAGACCCAAATGGAAAAAAACCCTGAGCAACCTGGTATGATCTCAGAGATAATCCTGCTTGGAGAAGGAGGTTGTACTGGAGACTTCATGAGGTCCTTTCCAACCTGCGTTTTTCCATGATTCTACTTCTTCTTCTATAAGAGGGTGGTTTGTGGCCATTCCATGACTCTGATAAGATTAGACAATTTAGTGATGATTAAGTGACTCTTGAACTGGGGAAACAAAAAGGAAAAGGCATTTTGAGTTGCTGCTTTTCTGAGGATGTTATATGAAGGGCATAATAAATACTACAAATGAGAAGATACTTAATTTTTCTCTTAAGTTGTCCTCCCTTCTGACCATCAGAAGAACTATAACACCTTATTGTCTTGTTTGTAATAGTGAATCATAAATGTAAGGTCGATTTTATAAATACAATTGAGAAAACCTGCATCAGTGCTTGGGTAGCAGCAACATGTGCTTATCAGCTGAGATCCCTGCTGCAGCTAATTTTTCTTCTATGGTCTGCTCCAAAAAGTATGCACCGAGCACCACTGCTACATATGCAATGAATGCCAGGAGGAGTTGAAGCAGCATGCCGTGTCTGTAGCTATCAACCTCTGGATACTGTCCCTTGTCTCAATGTCTCCTCTTGTCACTGCTGTAATTTAAATGACATTGGAAGTTTTAAGTGGATAAAGGAGACAGGAGACGTAGCATAGTGGCATTTGTGCTAGACAAAGTAGTGGGAGAACACTGTGAAAACAGGAGAAGAGCTAAAAGTCACTTCCCAAAGTGGACACTTGGGTGATCCCTAACTCAATATGATTTTTGCTGTGGCTGTGGTCCCCAAACTTATGCACTCGTGCTGAAGCCAGTTGTTGCCTTGTTGCAGGCACAGGGGGCTGGAGTCCATACCAGGGAAATGGAAATTTTCTTTTCTTTTTCCTTATCTGATGCTTCAAGTATAATATATATATGCCTGGTCTGCGTTTAGCTGAAATTATCTGGTAAGGCTTCGAAGGGGTAAGGCAAGTTTTGTTCTTTTTGTCAAGTTTACTATTACTGCAAAGCCAAAAAATAGTAGCAAACAATTCTGTTGGGCCAGTATGTGGTCATGACATGCTGAAGGCTGCATTATGGAAGTCTTGTATTTAATAGTTACACTCTGACTCTATGGATACATTACAAATATTATGTTTATAGTCACAAATTTTGGTCCCTGATGACTGTAAGCAGAGGGGGGTGTGCTCCCAAAACCAATGTAATTCTACATACAGCCAGATAAACCTTCTCTAGGACTTCAGTTAGGCCACTTACTTGACAAGACAGGATTCTGATGTGATGATAAAATCTGCCTCAATTATCATAAGATAATAAACACATAATTTCATTTTTCCTACATTTGTGATAGTATCTTTTAATGTATGCTTGCTTGTGTTTGAAAGCAAGACTTTTCTTTAAAAAAAAGCCCAAAACTCTTCATCGATGTTTCTGTAAAGGGTGCTGTCAAGATCTTGATAGCAAGTGTGAATACAGATTTGTTTTCAGTTTTATAATAGAAGTATGTGGATAATGTGTTGTGCCTTAATTGAGAACTTAAGTCATTAGCCTGTTTAGGATCCGGACTAGTTTTGTTTGTTTTTTTTGGTTTGGTTTTTTTTGATAGAAGACTATCACTTGTCTAAACAATTGTATACTGCGGTAAATACTAAAGTTCTGCACAGTGTGCAACAATGTTAAAACATTCTAAAGTACATGGTAGAAATGAGTGTGCAACGAAAACTCTTGAATGCCTTAAGGTAAGCATGTCATACTGCAAAATTCCTGTGTAACAACAATTTGGAGGACAAGTAATTCTTTAAACTTACATTTTGATGCCTACATCATTAGTCCTAACCACATTACTGAGATTTTTTTGCGTGGTTGGTTTGCAATACATAGTATTCTGCACAAGGAAAAGATGTAAACCCAAATCAAAGGCTACAGTGTTGCCTGTCTTGCATGCTTACGACATCCAGTGGTTTGCCATTATCACATGAACATTTTTATTATATTTTTTGTCTGACTGTGCAACACACAGTATGAAAGAACGAACCATTTCTGCATAAGTTGCTTGGATTTACCCACGTGTTCTTGGAAAATATCCTTAGGTACTAAGTCTTCTAAAGTTAAGCAGATTTCTTTTCTCTTCTTACCCTGTAAGATTTGTCTTAATGACAGCTGAATTATTAAGCCCATGTTTTAATGATAGAAATATTATTTCCTACATATTTTTTTAAACTTTAAGGGAGTGAGTGAGCAAGGCCACATGGAAGGAGCATTCATGCAAGGGAGATAGTGTGCAAGCATCTGTGCAAGGGTGGGAGCATGCAAGGGCTTGTGCAAGGCAATGCGTGAGGCCGGTGCACACCTTCGTGCACACTCCCACGCCTATGTGCACCCCTGAGTGTGGCCACCACAGCCCCCTTTTTATAGGACTATTTCAGAGTTCTAAAAAATCCAAAAGCTTTGAGTTACTTTCTTTCCTTTCGAAATTGCATTGCACAAACCTAGGGGAGATACTTTATGATACAAGCTTTCTGTTTCAAGACTTATCATTGTGTACTTAATTAGAATAGACTGATAATCTAATTTTGAATCTAGAAAAATAAATTATGCTCTGGCTTTTACTACTGTCCTGGACTAATAATTTAATGTCATATGTGTGTTTTGTATTGGAAAATACAAAACTCAGCTAAAACTACTGGGCAAAAGTGCGTGCATACCTTACTGACATTGGCAGCCAGCATTTGACAAACCTGTTTTGTTTGTTTTCCACCAAAGTTTAAAACTTACATTCTTATTTCCCAAAGCACATCTACTTCTCTCTCTCTTTCTGCATTTGTATCTACTGCTCCATGCTTACTTTTTCTCTGAGTTTCTTCTTCTCCAGATGTGGTGTTTTTTCATACTAATGGATTTGTCTTGCAACAGGTGGGATTGCTGGGGAGGAGGGCAGTTTAACATAGCTAAAAACCTTTTAGAGAATGTACTCATAAAGATTCTACCCAGACCTTATTGGAATGCATTAGATAATTTTTACTGTAAAAAAAATCTCACAGGAATGAGGTCATTATGCTTTTAAATGAAGCTTTGTAAGGTGACTGAAAAAAATTTTTTCACAGCAAGTGTACATGCATTAGCTGATTTTTTTTCACATTTTATACAGCGTTTTACTAAATCATCTCATGCCCTCCTAATTTGTGTGCTCTTAATTTATTTTCTCAGGTTTTAGATTAATAGTTTAAGGCCAGAGGAACAACTTGATTAATACACCTTGAATTGATCTCCTGCATAATATAGTCCATCAAATTCAGAAAGTGATTTCTGCATGAAAAGTGTAACTTGTAGTTGAGCTAGGAGATATATTTTTTTAGAAAGTAATACAACCCTAAGGTAATGGTGGTGTCAGAGAGTCCATTATATCTACAAGTTATGCCAGTGTTTAACTTAATCAATGCAATACAGTTAGAAATTTGGAGTCCCAACCTACATCTAATTACCATAAAATAGTCAAATTTCACTGTGTAAATATTTTGGACAACCACTTACAGAGAGATATTATATGTAAAAATCCACAAAAGTGAAGTTTTAGCATGCTTCAGACTTCTTAAAACCTTTTTAAGTCATGATTATTTTCTGAGCTTCTATTACATCTTTGGATGTATTTAACATATATTACAAATTTATTATTCAGGACAACAATCATGTTTTAATATCTTATTTGATGGTGTCTGAAGGCTTTTGGTCATCCAACTGTTCTCCCAGTATGAAGAATTCAGACAGTACACTAAAATTGTGTAACATCCAGCAATTTAATTTTTAGTAGCCAAGTAAGATCAGTTGTATTGGTGGGAATGAGTGAGTGACATTTAAGTTTGCATGAGATTTCACAAAACCCTTGTACTTTGACAAAGGAATCTTTGTAACAGAAATGGTAACTGTGCCAAGCATTGGCGATACTGTGCCTTCCAATTGTATACAACATTCAGACCTTTTGATGTAAATTTTATTGAAGAAATTACTGGGCTTTAACATGGTTGCTTCTGCTTGGATTGTCATTTTTCCTTTCCCTGTCACTGGATAGAATTGAAATTTTTTTCAGTTTAAGTGAGAAAACAAATGACCCTATAGTAACAACAGAACAATTCTTCCTGTATGGTACAGTATTCCATTAGACAGTAATAACAGTGTAATGAGGGGATATGTTAAAATACATTTGGAGAGGTAATCACTAAGTTGCCACTAATAAATCAGTTAACTTTAGAATTTTTCCCCTGTATGGTATTCCTTAACTTGTTCTTTCTCAGGACATCTGTAAGCAGAATTTAGGTGATTATTCCCCATACTTTATCCTATTTGTTCTGCATCTGGCAAGTGACCCTGTATTTGTGCTGTTTATTTTATCAAGACATTATATTTACTGTTTCTGTGCTGCAACCAAAACAGAGCTATCAAAATATAGCTCCTTAACGTGTAAAATAAATCATGCTTTTGCTAAAGACTTGTTTAGGAGCAGCTTTGCTATTTTCAAAATCTGTAGACAAAAACCTTAATGGAATGTAAAAAAGAAAAAATCTTCCCATGTTCATTTCAATGAAGGGTTTTTAAGATTAAAATGAACCTGCTAAGAGAACTTGAATTTCATTGTCTAAAAATAAAATGCACACACTTATCCTTTAAACTCCTAATTTTTTGAAGTAGGATATAAGAGCTTGAGAACAATAGACCAAACTGAATTTTTTGATTCATTCATGTACTCAGCTACAGTGTTTGCAATATTCCGGACTGAAAGTGAACATCTAGATGATAACATCAGTGTACAACTGGAAAATATGAAAACAAAGACAGTGAGTGTGTGTACACAGGTCTGGCTAGTGACTGCTTGTGGATTGATGCTCAGTGAAGAAACAGGAGGGCCTAAGCAACTTAGCTTTGGCCAGCTCTTTGGTCTTGTTTATGGCATTCAGTGGGTACTAGCATTCTTGATGAACTGTCTCCTTTCCAGCAGAGCCACAAGGAAGATATATACACGCACCTCATCAAACTTCTTAGCAGTTTTTGGCACTGAGTGTCTTCTGTCTTTTTTTTCCTTCTCTTTCTCTTGTTCCAGACTATTTTTAACAATACATTAGGTTTTTCACAAGGGCCTTAGCTCTGAAGACCATCTGTTTTCGGAGGAAAGAAATAATCACTAATTTCTGTTGCCACTGAAAAAGCCTGTTGTCTCAGGATCTTTCATAAAGTTTTGTGTTAAACAACACAAGAGGAATCCTTGTAGCGTCACAAAAATAAAGGCTTTCAGGACAGGAAAGAAACAACCCATCAGAATTGTCTTGAAGCTGACTGATAGAAATTGACCTCTCCAGTTCAGGGTGAGTGATTCATTTCTGCTGGTCTCCTAGGCACATGCTGATCTTCAGTGTCAAACGCTGCTGATAGCTTTAATGAAGTAAGCATGGGTATCTTCCTCTTAGCTGTGCCAGGGAGGAAATGTTTTGCAAGCAAGACTAATGCACTCTGAAAGCTTTTACCAAGTCTGAAAGCCCAGCTGCCCAGAATTAGGTCATTGGCAGAGAATTCAAATTCTATGGAAGAGTATGTTGGTTTGGTTTTTTTTAATTATTTTTATGATAATTTCTCTCAAGAATAAGCACGCATATTGTGTCATAGCTGGACAGAACATTCAGACTAAAAGCAGTTTTCCAGCCTGGACATTAACACTTCATTTTTAATGTTAGTTTAAAATATGCAGTTTAGATTCAGATTATCTTAGGGTGCTCGGAGATTTGTCCAGCCAGGCTTTGATTGTCTTCAAGGATGGAGATTCTACATCCCCTTCCGAAAACCTGTTCCTGTGACCGCCTTCATTATGAAAAAGGTTTTTCTATTGTGTAATCAGAATTTCCTTTATTGCCATTTGTGACAACTGCCTGTTCACTTTTTGTTGTGCTTCTCTGGGAAGAGCCTGACTCATCTATACTGTGCTCTCATGCTGGGTAACTGAAGACAGCAATCATATTGCCGTTAAGCTTCCTCTTCTTAAAGCTGAACAAACTGTTTCTCTGAGCCTCCACTCGTGTCACCTACTCCATCTCTATACTGGTGGCCTTCCATCAGCCTTGCTCCAATATATCAATGTCTTGTTTATACTGAGGAATCAGAAATGTGACCTTGTTCTCTTAATACATTTTCACAAACATCAGATAAAGGCGAATGCTGAAATCCCTCAACACTTTAGGTGTAGCCCAGAATGCAGTTTCCTAATCCCTGCCACAAAGTTACACACCTGTTCAGCTTGTTGTTCACAGGGATCCCCAAGATCTTTCCTGCTAAGCTGCTTTCTAGCCAGTCAGTGCCTGACCTGAACTGTTCCAGTGCAGAACTTTTAATTTACTATTGCTGAACTTCATGAAATTCCTGTCAACCCATTTTGCCAGCCTGTTGAGATATTTCTGAATGCCCCTCCCCAAATTTGGTGTCATTTATAAATTCTCTCAGGTTACCTTCTGTCCCATAGTCCAGCTTCTTGATGAGAGGTTAAATAGCTTAGTATTTGGCCATGAAGAATGCTTCATGTAACCTCCTATCAACTGGTCAGCTAACTGCTATCCTTTGGGCCCAAAAGCACAACATTTTCCACCCTCCTTGTGGTCAGTTCCTCCTGGAACTCACTTTGAAGTGAATGGGATGTAGACTGCCAGATGGTTGCATGGATGCATATGGATGCCATGCTACACATTTATGAATGCCTCTATCCCATTAAGATCATGCATTCATGCATGAACTCATTTCTACATCAACTCCCTGCTCCTTAGAGTAAAAATCAGACATACTTCTTTTATACTCTGTAATTCTAAAATTCAATTTTCCACCATATCTTGAAGAGGAGAATTGCATATCTTATCCTACTATAATGAATATAAAGACAATAAATAATTTTGTATCACTAATTTTTACCTAGCATTAATACTCTTATATAATAATTGTATCTGTTATTACTCTTGAAAGGGTGCAGGCCTGTTTATATTTACTTCACAAAATTTCAGTTACCTTATAATTTACATGATGCAAGCAGCAGCAGCAGCAATGTAATTAGAATTAACAGGGCCACATGAGTTTTACTATACATTTCTACATTATATAGATTTCTGGTTATGTAATAAGTAAAATTTCAGAAAACTGACAGCACAAATATAACAATTCAGTGCTTAAAATGCTTTCTGAATTTTATGCTATTTCAATACTAGCTGGTTTTCACTTAGAATTCCAGGATCTAAGTTGGAAGAAGTTTGTTAATGCCTGATTTTACAGTATGGATAAAGAGAGATGGCTAGCTGCTGCTTAGCTCCATTATTGTAATTATAATTTATAATGAACAATATAACAATACTGTTATATTGATAAGTATGAGAAAAAGCTAGATGGATAAATTAACCAGCACCATTGGAAGATCTAGTTTTTAGACATCAGGTAAACCTGACCTAATTTATTAAGCTCAGCAGAAGGAAGATAACTAGAAAGTGGCTCTGCTGTCTCCCACATTCTTCTTAATGAAAGCAAGCTTACTATTTTAGGTAGGTAACCTTTCAAGCTTCATGTACTCTCTTGTATCTTGACTTATGTTGATTTTATTCTTTTGGAAGTTGGCCTTTTGCTTTTTGTCATCTTTCTGAACATGGTTTCATTAGTATTTTATAAAATCTGTCACATACAGGAACGTAAGTAGAGAAAACATGTTCAAAAGGCTGGCAACCAGTATTTATTCTGTAACTAGCCTAAGTGAAGGTCTATTTATTCTTTCTTTTTTCTGTCATTGCGGTCTGATTTTTTGTTATAGACTTTTTGTGATACTGTGACAGTTTTCTCCTCAACCCCCTACAACCTGGCCTTTATTTCCCATAATTGTGCTCAAGTGAGAAATGGATGCATCTGGTCAAACTGGATTCAGGGCAGGCAGATAACAACACAATAGCCAAGGGCTAGTTTGAGCAATGCCCCCACCTAACCACAGTGCTTGTCTTGGCTGACTCAAGCCAAATTTGGAAGAAACTAACATCTGTAGTCAATATGCAAATAGGACTATAAGTCAATTATCTTGCTCCATAAATAGTGGACAGCCCAGGGCCCATTGGGCTCTCCTGCACAGCAGTGGGCTGTGCACCAGGATCTCCTCTTGAGCAGGGACGCCTCTCAAGGTTACTCCTCAAGGCTGAGAGAATCCTTATTGCAACAGATACTCAGTAAGTGATTTGGGAGTAAACATGCTGAAACTTTGAAATCTTTGCTAAGTGATGTAAAGAATTGTTTATGCCCATATATCCTTTAGACATAAACCATTGACCAAATCTGGGACTATGTCTGGATCCAGCTGCACCTGAACTCCCTTCAGAGAGGGAGTTTAGATGCAAGGGAGTCCTTTCTGAACCTCATGACTCAATGGGAGGGTGTCCCTGTCAGTTTTGTCTGCCTTTGTCCTCTGTAGTAAATAATCAAATGTATCTTGCCATCGAACCACTTAAACCACTGTTCTTAAACCACTGTTGCATTTACCACTGAACTTTCTTGACTCACTGTTTTATATCAATAAATATATTGCTAGTTCTCTCTTACGAGTGAAGTGCATCACTCCATCTCACAGCAGACAGTCTGACTTGGTGTGGTCTGAAGGGTAACCATCTTCTGTATAGTATTTCAACACTGTATAATCATATTATCCATCTCTCATTACTATTTAAGCAGTTATAAGATGATGGTAGTGTACAGGTGTCAAAAACTTCTCTATCTTCTGTAGCTTAGGTTGCAGACAGTCTGCAACGTCAGATATTTGGGTTCTTTTTCACCAAAAGGAGCACAGTTAAAAGTGAGCAGGGATATAATTGAGTAACAAATTACAGTACATATGAATTAAACAAAGCATCCCTAGAGCTACATGGCAGAAGTCAAGTGTTACTAATTCTCCGAGTTATTACCTCATAATAACTAGCATCCTGAAGATGTTCTTCTGTTATTAAATTCTTGCAGAGTAAGTGTGTTCTATGAAATACTGAATAATATTTTTCACAGTGTGTGATTCACATTGAGTACTTCATCTCTGGTAATCAGATCACACAGCACAAAGGAAATGTGTATATAGTTGAATTAGGCAAAATTCAGAGAAAAATCATATTCTAGCTTCATTTGAAATAATATTTTAAAAAATAAATTGAATCAGGCAATTTTTTTGCATTTCTTTAATGGATAACATCTTATAGACTTCTGGAGTTGCACAGTTCTCAGTAAGTTGCTTCAGTAAGGGGAAAGGCCAATGATGAATCATTTTTAGTTTTACCATCTCTCAGAAAAACTCTTAACTTTTATCTGAAAATGCATTTTTATGCTCAAATTTCTAGTGCAGTTTGATACTCGTCTCCAAATCAGTAAAATAATAATGATTTTATACTCTAGTTTGTAGTTTCTATTACAAAATATAGTTGCTTTTAACCAGATATATAGCTTGTGACCCATTACACTGTATTATAGGTTAATTTGTAAGAATTAGCTTTAAAAACCTGAAAGTATTTAAGGGAAAACAAAAAATTTCAAGTGTTGTAGATTGACTGAATTTAAGTATTTTACTTGTCCTTGAAATGACTTGTAATTTATCAACATATTTATCCAGGCAACTGAAAAGAATCCCATTTTAAAAATGGTAAAAATGCAAGTTATTTTTTCTACCTTGTGCAGCTTTTAAATTCTCTTAATAATTCCATACTGTCAATTGTAATGATGGCTTGTGTGGTAACCCCAAACTAAACAGAGCCACCAGCCTATCTCAGCAAACAGTAATCACACACACACAACTTTCTCTCACTGTTGTGGATGAAGTAAAATGTTATTAAGGGTGAAAAAGCTTAATACTCTATTACAAAACATTCGGATGTCAGAGCTTCTATCTGTATTTTCTCTAAATGGCTCCATGTCCCAGTGGAGGCCAGTGACGAGTGGAGTCCCTCAGGGATCAGTGCTGGGACCAGTCCTGTTTAACATCTCTGTCGGGGACATGGCCAGTGGCACTGAGTGCACCCTCAGCAAGTTTGCTGACGACACCAAGCTGTGTGGTGTGGCTGACACACTGGAGGGAAGGGATCCATCCAGAGGGACCTGGACAGGCTGGAGGGGTGGGCACAAGCCAACCTCATGAGGTTCAACAAGGCCAAGGGCAGGGTCCTGCATCTGGGTCGAGGCAATCCCAGGCACCAAGACAGGCTGGGCAGGGACTGGCTGGAGAGCAGCCCTGAGGAGAGGGACTTGAGGGAGCTCCAGTTGAGACTCCACCTGGAGTACTGCAT
>NW_008584754.1:0-33575 GCF_000691845.1 Merops nubicus | reverse complement strand
CCCCAACAGTACAGATAGAAATGCTCTGTAGTGTGCAGAAAAAGTAACATGCAGGGCTTGAACTTGCCTTGTCAGGTAGACAAAGTAGGAAAAGATTACACAGTACACAAGGCCTCTGTAGGAACGCTGCTAACTCAAAATACCTGTCAGTCATAAATCGTGATATAAAATTAGTTTGAAAACATTTGCAGAACTTGTTTTACTTGTCCAGAAGTTGTAAGTAACGAGGAATTTACTCTTACAATCAAAGCCATGCAATTGTGGCAGTACAGGTGTTTATGTACAGATGAGGGTCATGGGGTCTCTAGGAAGAATACAGAAGCAGTAGCATGATAGTCCTTTGAAAAAAAACTGTGTGCATTGGTAAGAATTGCGTGATTAAAAAGCTTTGAGCTCAGGAGTTGCATTTCTTCTTTCTTGTGTGAAGTAGGGAAATGCAGAGAAAAGATTCTTGAAATTCCCCTGTTTACATCCATAGAAGATCCAGAAAGCTTTTATAACCATGCATAAAAAGCATACTAAAGTTAAGGACAATTGTTTACATTCCCATTCACTGGGACTGTTTGTTTCTTTATTCTTACTTGTAAAAGCACAGTCATCACTGTGACAGCCGTGACCACTTTGTCATGGTTTTATTGCAGTCATTACATGACTTAAGTCTGTGGAGGGGACTAGTGATAAGTTTCTGCTGTGAACATGGATGTTCTTTTGACTCACCCAACAGTGATGGTGGAAGTAGCATAGTTGACATTCTCAGTTATCCATGGATTTGGAGGCACTAGTGACCTTTTAAAGAAATTTGTTGAAACATTTCCTCGTCATGATGATGTGGGACTCTTTTTGGTGTCATATAGTACTTTTTGCTGCTAGCAAACAGCAAGAGGGAACATTGTAGGAAGAAGAAAGGTATCTGTGATCTGAAAAAAACCAAACCATATTCTCTTCTAAGTGAGATACTGAAAAAGAGTGGTCGCTTGTGAGACTTGCAAGCGAAATTCTATGAAGAAGCAATTTATTTTTTTTTACTGTAGAAGCAGTGAATCGGTACCCCACTAATTCAATATTCTGTTAGTAAATATTGTCTTACCACTCTCAAATATTTAAAAATTGTATAACAAAGAACCAAAGAACTCTTAACAGATAACAACAAAAAAAAAAAAAAAAAAAAAAAAAAAAGAAAAAAAAAAAAAAAAAAAATAGACCCTCAGTAATGAAAATATGCATTTGTTTTACCTGGAAAAGTGCATTAACATGAGTTGATAAGGAGCTTACAAAAATATGGACATGAAATTCTTTTGAAACAATGATCTCTACAGTTCTTGATAACGTGTCAGTTCCTTCTCTTCTGTTTCTTCAGAACGAAACAACTTTTTCACCTGAAATAGAAGCCATTGGACAGTAACTAACCTGCTTTCCTTCTATGGTCTTATGAATTTCTTAGCAAATTAGCTTCAAAGACATCAAAACCAAAAATATGTGAAAGATTTTTGGAACGATGGGATAAAAGGAAGCTGGTAAATTAATTATTTCTCCTTGAACTTTTCCACATGATATTTTTTTTCCTAATCAAACTCTGTAATTGAGTAAGTAATCAAGTCCCTGGCATAATTTTTTTTCTTGTTGATTTTACATGGCTCACAAATACTGCAACAGAAATTCACACATTTATTTTTATCTCCATAATATTATGTAGAAAGACCAAAGGAGAAAGAAGTAATTTAGAATATTGCAAGGGTACAGTGCAGAGTTGTTTTTCCAGAGCTTGGCAATTAATATGCTGTCTTAAGATCTCTCATAAAGTAAACAGTATGTGCTGTAGCACTGTCAGACAGGCAAGCAAACAAACAAATAATACTTTCAATAAGATTTTTTAGTATTTCTATACTTATATCTCTGTGCTCCAGTGAGCTATTTCTATCATTCCTGTTAATATCAGGGAAAGCTGTATACATCACACATAATCTGGAATTAATTGACCAAGGTTTTAGAGAACTAATAGTTCTTTTTCATGTGGAAAAATCTGAAATAATCCTTAGGTTGGCATCCCTGTTCAATGAGGGCAGTTAAGTATTTTCTTTCGGGAAAACCCTATTACAATGGATGTGTTTCCTTTCCCCATCTCCCTCCCCCTCCCCTCCCTCCCCCCACACTACAAATGGAAAGGGAAAGCAGAGTTTGATTCTCCCCTTGTGCACATAGAATTAATAGTAGTAATAAAATATTGCAGTGAGAGTAGCATGACTGAGTAAGCACCAGAAATGAAGGTTAAGAGCATCTTTAGAAAGTCTGCAGAAACAGTATGTGGGAACAGAAACTGTTTTTACTCCATTGTTGTCACAAATGTGCAATGTTTTCCTGAGAACTATTGCTTTTCACTGCTCCAGTGAATTTCCAAGCCCCAGACTCTTGCATCTCCTGGTGTTTTCAGAGTATATGCACTTACCATTTTTCTGACCTTGACCTTTTCAGTGTTCTAAGCAAACATTCCTTCATATGAAAATGGGCTTTCTTCTCCAGATAATGCATGTCATTATATTGTTGCCTAGGACTACTTTTTACATCTTTGAGGTTTAATGCATCTGTGACTGTGTAGCTGAACAGTAGGGCATTTACAAACAAAGCAGCGCTTCAGTGATCTAAGGAAATTAGAAGTCTGCAAGGCCTGTGCCTGAGGCTGGTGCCATGAACTGAAGCATTTTTAATGAATGCTTGTGCCCATTTCGAGGAAAGGCAAGTTTTTTAGAAGTGCTTTATACTGACATTATGTTTCCTTACTGTAATTTAGTAAGAACACAAACCGAAACAA
This sequence comes from Merops nubicus, assembly GCF_000691845.1. Taxonomy (NCBI): domain Eukaryota; kingdom Metazoa; phylum Chordata; class Aves; order Coraciiformes; family Meropidae; genus Merops; species Merops nubicus. Next base: position 30,769 of record NW_008584754.1, on the reverse strand, counting down.
AGCTTTCTTCCAGGGGTGATGTAGTGTGGAGGGCTTCTTTTAGTAATACAACATCATCAACAAATTTGGATTCAAACTTAGTCAAACTTATGGTCCTTCTGGGTGGATCTAGGAATTTAAATTATTACCACAGTTACAGATTTATTGATTGTAAAGTGATTTTTTTTGGCAACAGTGATTGTGAGGGGATGCTGAAAACTGAGTACTACTCAGTTTTATATATTTGCCTAGAAAGCATTAAATAGTTTTCTGCACAGCTTAGTAACACGTGATATCAGAAGGGAGAAAGGAGACGTGTTGCCAAAGAAGAGTGCTATGAAGTAATGTATCATTAATTACTTGTTCATACACATTGGAGCTAGACTTTTGGCTACTATACAAACAAACCTAGCAGATATGTGACCTAGACGGTTCAATCAGCTGTAGTCACTTAGCCCTGGGACCTGCAAGCAAGTATATTTTATACATAATTACACTTTTAGAAGATCTTGGTTAGCAAGTTCTGCAACAGGATGCCTGTCCAGCTCTTTAAAATAGGTAAAAGAAATATTCTATGTATGTCCTATTTTCTTGAAAAAAGGAATAGTTTCTATGTCCATCATAACATTTGCCCAATAAAAGATGTCTAAAATAAAAGCTTCTTGCTGTAAAGACAGTTCAGATTAAAATTTCAGCAGTGGAAGTATTTTTCTTCTATATCGATTTAGACACGTAGTACAGTGAAAGTACAATTTTGAATTCTATTTTTCTTAAAAATACATAGTGTTCTTTGAAAACAAAACAACTATTTTATACATAAACGTTTATTGTGCTGTTCTGTGATTCCGTTTCCTATTTTTCTTGTCATTCACTGGAGTCCCCATTTGTACAGAGAGAAAATAGAAGATAATGTTGACCACTTGTTGATCAGCTTTAGTACACCTATGTTATTTCAGATGTGATTGCTTATACACTTGCATTCTTCTGCCATTACCTAGTCTCCCCAAAAGCCACAGCAAAGGAGCCAGCTTCAGATGAGCACATCTTGCAAGAACAGATGTTTTTATGCTGCAGTGTTATACTGTGAAGTTAATACTGTTTCATTTGTGATTTTCCTGGACAATTGCAATCCAATTATTTTTTTTCTATCTCAGAAAACCTATTCAGCAGATGTGGGCAATTGCAATTCTGTATTTTCTTCCTGTGTTTGACAAAGTTGTGGAATAGCTTCTTCCTGACTTGTGGGCACTGCTATGGATGATACAGTTAGCTCCTGGGCTAATGATTCTCTCTGAGAATTCTATTAAAAGGTGTGACATTGCCCAGAGCAGTATATTTCATTAAAATGTATTTTATAGCTCAGACCAAAGGAAGCAGTCTGTGGCAAACCTGAGGATGCTTTCGCTGCACAGGCACAATGACCGTTTCAGTAGTATCACCCAGACTCTGATTTTGCAGTGTGCACCATCCAGAATAATTTTATATAAGGTTTTTACTGCTACTAAGTTATTGTATTATTTCTTTTAAATTACCTGTTGCGTCTACATAAGCATCAAAGGAAATCAACATGATTGCAATTCTCATTAGAGAGAAGATTAAAATATTTTTTTTTTTTATTCAGTGTTTTAGTGTTGTACAGGTAATTCTGTATAAGTATCTATATTTTGTTGGTTTTAGTGACATATTACACAGTTCTGCGTAACTAAAATAACATGCAACAATCTTTTTTAATATATTCTATGTTTTGCTAAAGTTCATAGCTCATGTTGTTGGGAATAATTTTGTCATTCCTCTAGGCTGGGCACTCTTTGGTAGACTTTGCTGTGGTAGTGTTGTGCTGGGGCCCTCTTGTTGACTGGTTAAACTCAGTGGCCGTGACAAGGGAATTGAGAAGGGGAGGTTCTGCTGCTCTTCTTGAAAGAACGTGCTGCTCCCCAAACAGGATACAACACTATTCAAAAGTCACAAGGGTAATGTCACTACCAGAATTTAGGTTTTGCTTTTGGAATTCTGTGCATATTATTTTTGTTGTTTATTAACAACAAGTTTTAAGTAAATTCTCTACAGTTATTTCAAAATAATCTAAGTCTATATGCACATAATCACTTCTACTCTGATCAAATTCATTAGGTTAGTGCAACAGTTCTTGATTTTTTCAAATCAGACTCAGATTTGAATTTAACACATGTTAAACAGAACAGCATGTATCTCATATCCAGATCCAAGAATTTAATGGTAGCACAATTTAAATATTGTGAAAGTCTTTACTAGTCCACTTAAAATACTACTTCCACAAAAAAACAAGAATCCAAATTGTTCAATTAAAGCAAAGGAGGGAAAGTAGTTACACAATTAAATCATTAATAGACTATTCTTCTACTTTACAGCTGCCTCTCTCACCCAGGCTTCTTTCTTGTTCTTCTGATCATGCATGGTTTCCTGATGGTGGCTTATCTTCCCTAGGCAAGCACAGGGGAGCATGGTGATCCCTATAAGTTATCAGCATCCCCCATTCCCAGCAGGAGGAAGATGTTGGCTTCATTTTCAAACTTTTTATTGGTTTTATAGTACTTACTGGTGTGCTTCTTTCTCATTTCTTTTTTCAGTCCCCACTGCTATGCTGTCCAGTAGTTTCTGCCTATTTGTGGTTGTCTGCTTGACAAGTATGTAGGCTTACATGTTTGGATGTATGATGTGGCTAAACATTAACTAAAAAAAAAATAAGGAAAAGATGCATGAAGATTAAGAATAGTGAATAAGGCCAGTAGCTAAGCAGTAGCCACCTGACCATTTGGTTTTGCAATTAGGCTTTAGCCGCCTGATCAGTTTGCAATTACTAACAGTAATAATACTGTGTTAGCTGGGCAATAAGCCTACAATCTGTAACTTCATTTTACAAGAGTTAACATGCTTGTACATCAAATTATAACTATTTAAAGACCTGTAGTTATCAAAAAGAACCCATTATCTGAAATGTTTGGTATACCTCTTCAAATCATGTCTTTGGGAGATGTAGACCTTCTACAATTTCTGCAAGAATGCTAAAAGAAAGTTAAATATTTAATGGAAAAAAAATGTTTAAGTCTTAGCAAAACAAAGACACCTTGGTTACTAATCTGCAAAATCAGTCATACACTGCTGATACAGGCTTCTTAAAGTTTGAGGAATTGTCATAGATCATCCTGGATCCAACCTGTATATTAAATATGTCAAGAAGTGGAGCCCACTGGCTTGATAAAGGTGACATTTCAGATATGCTATTTAGGTATTATTTTCAGTTTCCTCTTTCAGTAAAAATTCAGAGAAATAAAGACAGGAATTAGACCCAACAGGGGATGAAAATTAAATACTTTCTGGTGGCTTCTGCTTGTGGACAGATGCAGAATATTTAATAGATATGTTCTTGCTAGTAGCATAACCAAATCAACACTGGTACGTACTGTTTTCAGAAGCCAGCCCATCATCTAGGATAAATTTCACATTTTCACAAGAAATTCACAGGACTGCCTTGGCTGGAAGTTTGAGGATTAGAGATGTTGCTGTCGGGGAGCAGCAGAGTGAAGCACTGGGGGCTCTCCCACGTGGGTCGTGGCAGGGCCAGCCAGGAGCAGGGCAGCCAGGGGCCACCAGGTCAGCCCCAGTCCCAAGCATTAGGTCCTCCCTGGCTATGGGGACAAGCTGAAACTGGACAGAGACTTGGAAGGAAAAAAAAAGTTTGTACCATAGATCAGTATATAATCATCTGATGAGATGGACTATCACAGAAGCTAAGACGTAATGAAAAGCTTACTTCATTAACCTTTTCATAGTCATAGTTAAAAACTGATACAGAAGGCAGAGATCTGTGTTCTAATGTTTGGCATATTTCCCTTGTATCTCTTTTCAATGCTCATTAGTCATCTCAACACTATGAGTAATCATGTTGCAGTTTGTGATGCGTCTGTGTTTCTTTTTAAATTAGACCCCCACAATTTTCCAACTTTCAGTCTCTGACTGGCACAGCAGGGGAAAAAATAACACCACATTTTATGTTTATTTAAGCTATTTATTCACATTACTACAGCATGTGAGTGTCTTCTAGTGTATATGTGCTCTTGCTATAGTCATTGGCAAAGTTAGTGGCATCTCATTAAAATGAAATGTCCACACCCCTTCTTGGGATCTGGGTTGAGATGACTTCCCCAGGTCACACAAGTTAGTTCTGAACTGGGGGACAGAACCAGTTTGTTCCCTTGCTGTGTTTTAGAAGTCATTATAGACATAGCTGCAGAAATACAGTCTCCCAAACCACACAGTTTTAACCTAAGCAGTGAATTGCATTTATTCTAATTAGAAATGCTTTTGTGGAATAAATCACCTGGTGTGAAGATGATTTCGTAGTACTCAGGGAAAAGAAAGAAATATGCCATGCTCAGGGACATGAATCTCTCGTTAATCTGCTAGGCATTGTCTTAAGCAGGAATTTCCAGGGAATTCCAGGGATCTCCAGCACAACACATGTTGCAAATAAGCGTTTGAGAGCAGCCTTGATATTTTTCTATTTGGGCCAATTTGTACTGAAATGGAAGTATTAAAGAAGACAGTTACTTAATCTTTACAGAAAAACTGAAAAATAAAACAACTGACAAAGGAGAGGCCCTTTTGTTATCCAGTAGAAGTGCTATGCAGAATGCTCCTATGTGAATTTAAAATTCAGCATTAGAAATTAAAAGGCATAAATCAGTGTTACATCTCAAATTGAAGAAGCATCAGGAAGAAGAGAAGCAGGAACTTCTCTTAGCTTTCTCTTCGTCTCAGTCGCTGTCTTAAAACCACAGTGTAAAAGACCTAGTTGCAAATAGAAGACTTTCAGTGCTTATTAATACCCAAATGGTTCTAATCACATTCCTGCCTCCATTTTTCAGTTGAACTTTGGTAACATGATTAGCAGGAACAACATGTAATTGGTTAGCCATGCAATCAGTTGAGAATATTTTATGTTGATCAGCTTTTGTCACCTGTTAGATGTAAAGGCCCTCTGGCTCCAAATGTACCTGAATCTTCTTCACTGATGACAAGTACAAATAGTTGTTTCTTTGCAGAAGAAAAAACATCTAGTGTTATTATTTTTCCAAATATTCCATGCATTTTGTGCTATCACAGTCAATTTCTGAATATGCTTTTCTGCAGTATTGTGTTGGAACACCATACCTATGTTGATTTTTTTTTTTTTTTTTTGAAGAAAGATTACTGCTTAAATTTTTAGCAGTTCCTTATTCTGTTGATATCCTACCTGTGTAACCAGTTTCCTAACTGTTGCATAATTTCATAATTTCCATTATGAGTACAGTGATTTTTGCTGGGATCTCTATATGGTATACTTGAATATGCTTTTACATATATATACATGCAGTTAAAAGGAGAAAAATGACAATGAAGACTATTCTGATCTTTTTTCAGTTTGGGGTAGTTGTCACTCAAGTTCCTTATAGCTTCACGAAAGCAAATTTGTCATTTTCCTGGGCATACAAATTTTGACCTGAGTTTCTTTTGGTTTGGCTGGGGGTTTTTTTGTTTGTTTGTTTTTGTTTTTCCATAAATAAGAGACAATATGTATGAGATAAATGTTAACATTTGCAAACACTAGCACCTGAGAATTATTTTATCAAAAAAAGGAACCTACAGCAAGAAAATCAGAATTCTGATTGTTTCTGAAAAAATAAGGCTAAGAGCAAACCAGGGTTAGAATACCAGAATACCTACTCTTTTTATTTTTAGGAATAAATCACTTCAGAGACTATTTTGACTTTATAGGACATCTGATTCCCTGGAATTTTACACTGAGTGAATTATTCCTTTGTTAATAGAATACAATATTTCTCTGAGGTTAGGAAGAAATATAATGAGAATTTTGGCCATCACTACTCTAAAGCAGAGGTGTAAGACTGTCTTGTCCTGTAAAGGCAAAGCCAAGCAAACATGCTCTTTCTCTGCTTCTTTCTTTCTTCCATTGTCAAAATAAAATAAAAAGGTCCATAGTGGTGACCCAGTTTTGTTTTAGTTATTCAGTCACATTTTCTTGTGGCTCAGGTAAGTATATGATGCATTGACTGGACTTACACTGATGTTTCTATGAGCTGGCAATCTTAATGTTATTCAGTTTATCCTCCCAGACCCCCCCTAAAAGACAAGATATAAATTATGAGCAACATTATATTTTCACAGTTGCCCCATATGCTTACTCTTTTTATAAATAATAAGCCACATAAATTTAAAGGCAAGACTAAGAACCTGGCAAAAAAGGTACGAGGAGAGAGTGAGAAATAGCTCCTCTGTATCACATGATTCAAGTAAGAAAAAAGATTATTTGTACCTCCAAAAGCCTTATAATCTCCCTATCCAACCATAAATTGTTTTTGAACTGAGAATGGAAAGGAGTTTGGAAACTGACACCTTGTGTTCCACTAATTAACAACAATATCTGGCATTCTGCTTTTGCTTTCCTCAGGTTCTGTATAGAAACTTAGTAATGCCACATTGCAGATACTGAGATAGTCAAGGCAGTGGGATAGGTCTGTATGAGTTCTCAAAAGTAGAAAGTTTCCCTTCTGATTTAATATCACAGTACCCGAGGCTGTTCATTTCTGCATTATCACTTTGTTGTCTTTGCACAGCTCCATATATTTTGTTCTCAAAGTCATTTTAAAGAGAAAAAAAAACCCACAAACCTCTCAATCGATCAAAAACTCCACCTCTCCTCCCAGAGAACACGTGTTCATTTCTAATCTAAACAGGCAATTCTTTAAAGTCAAGTGAGAAGCCCTGAGACCTGTTGGGTAGCTGTTTCATGTTATTTTCTAATATACTAGGGTGTTTAGTGATTCCTCCCCCCCAAACATAAACTTTATTCAGCTCAAGGAATGGTATAATATACTTAACTTTTATATTTATTTTTATAAACAGTGTGCTTTAGGAACAATGAAAGTGCTGGAAGTATCATTACTTCATTATAACCAACTCAAATACAAGCCAATTAAGTGATCTTCTAATTAAAAGTAAACAAACGAAAAAACAAAACCAGAGAAAAAGTCTCTGTTTTGTTGAGTCATAGAGTCATCCTGGAGAGATATCTGTCACTGCTGCACTACGCAGTTTCCTTCTGCAGTAAATGATGCTGTTCCTGAAGCCACAGAAGATGACATGTGGTAAGACTGAACTACAATCATTGAAGCAAACCATTCTTGGTATGACTGCAGAGTTTCTAGCAATGAATGCTCTAACTACTAGAAGGACTAAAACCAAAGCAAAATAAAACCCACCCCAGTTAATAGAATATTATTGGCACAGGGAAATTTTCTAGAGTGGACATAGAACCCAAGAAATCCCATCTTAAAAAATGAATTATGCTGGGTAGAAATGACTCAACAAAATTATTAACTTGCCAGAAATAGTGCATGAGGAATTACAGCAAGAGATGGGAAGGCTGAAACTTAGCAGAATGATGCTAATAGCAATATTGTATTTTTAATATCTTATGTGCAATAACTTTTCATGAAATTTAATATGCCTTTTTATGTGATTTTATGTGTATATATTCTACAGCTGCACTCCAATTCCGACAAAGGTGATGGATCAGTCAAATACATTCTTACTGGAGAAGGAGCAGGAACTATATTTATTATTGATGACACGACTGGAGACATCCATTCAACCAAAAGCCTAGATCGAGAGCAGAAGACGCACTATGTGCTTCATGCCCAAGCTATTGACAGACGGACAAACAAGCCACTTGAGCCTGAATCTGAATTTATTATTAAAGTGCAGGATATCAACGACAATGCACCAAAATTTACAGATGGACCATACATTGTTACTGTGCCAGAGATGTCTGAAATGGGTAAGGAAAACAAATTGTTCTGTTCAGCAGTCTTCAAACAAGTGGGACTGCCACATGTTGTTTGACAAAGTTATGGCACATTATTGTATTGTTGATAGTATGTAAAGGGTATTACAGTTGGTAGGAGATAACAAGACACCAAATGCAACCTTGTAGGTTACTTGGAACTCTGGTAATAAGAAAACAGAGACACGCACACACACACACTGACTGTGGAGGAGAGTCTTATTCTTGGATGCTTTGACATCCTTGGGCAAGTGCTGCTTTTCAGTCTAGAAACCAGATGTGTTCATATATTCTCATTCAACTACATGCATGTCTATAGGACTAGTCTATGCAATTCACAGAATTAAACAAATACAAAGGAATGGTAGTTTTCTAGATTATTTTAGACTACAGAATCATATGTTTGTTTACCTTTATTAAGTTTCATATACAGTGAAGTTCAAAGAAGTACTGATCTTTGGTTTTCCCTTTTAGAGATGTTCATATTTTCTTATTCTTTGAGGTGCTATATTATGTAAACAGTTTTCTGCACCTATTGTTTCTTCAGTGTTGAAATTAGTTTATAACTTTCCTTTAATATCATGGCAAATCTACATAACTAGTCAAGGATGGACAGATGGAAATACAGCTTTTGTGCTACATATATTTAAGAAAGCCTATCTATCATGACTGCTCTTTGTGAAATATGTCTGCTCTCTTTTATTACTGAATGGATAGTACAGGTACCTTATGAACACACACTTTTCCCTTTCTTCCCAAATCCTACACACTCCATCTAAGAAACAACCTTGAAGTCCAAACTGTCTAACCTTCCCAAGTGAAAAGTAGATAATTTGTTCTTTCCTGCTTGCTATATGCGTAATAAGCAGATGATTAACTTCTGCAGAGTAGAATTTTAAAAATTAAAATGGAAAAAAATATTAAAATACATGTAGTTACTCAACTTTCATAACAGTATTGATCCTACATATAAGAACAAGTGAATATTGTCATTGAATGTTAATAGTTTATTATCATTTGGTCACTTTGAATAGTAATGATAACTCATAGGAATAGATCAGAAAATAACAGAAGTGTTTTGTTCTGTACTTGAAAGTCATATGTGAGATTTTGTTACTGTAATTATTTTGGATGGGAAGGTATCTTGTACAGCTTTCCTAGTGTAGATAGGTGAAATTTTAAACTGGGAATCTGCATTCAGTTCATCTTTGAATGTACTGCCTGACATTATTATTCTGTGTTCAGGCATACGTGGTTTATACTAAGAGAAGTTTAATGTGTTTGTGGAAGTCTGCATACAGTTTGAACTGCATACAGATTCACAGTATGCAAAGAAGTAGTTTGTTGTGAGGAGACTGAACAGATCAAACAGAGCTTGCATTGCAGACATGCACAGTAAAAGTAGTGCATTCCAAACACATCTACAATTATTTTCTTGCATATACAAATGAAGTGTGGCATATGAAATATTTTCAAACATGTAATCATCATATCAGTCCTGGAAAGACCAAAGTATATTAAATCTTATTGCTGAAATATGGAGTTGAGAGCTGTGACAGTTTGGAAGCAGAGACCAATTATTATGCCAGTGACTTCTTATTGACATAAATGGCATTAATCCTGTATAGTGGAGAAGTGTTCAGTCCTACCTACCATGCAAAATCCTCTTGTATTAAATGAACTCTCAAGCTTTCCAAATACCATCTTTTAAAAGGATAGAAATAATGTCCCCTATTTTCTTTCCCTGACTTTGTTCTTCATTCTTCCTCTCAATGCCACTGCCACTACACTGACATATAGGAACAGTTCCTTGTTTTCTCAGAATGTCTTCCATACGTGATGTTCTGAAAAACAACCTACCTGTCAGCATCTAAAGTGCTGGGTTTAAACCCCAGACTTGAATGAGGGTTGGCATATGGATGCTGTCCACAACCAAGCAAGAAAGACCATCCTGATTGGTTTTCACCCAGGGTCTGGCCAGCCTTGGGTGGGAACTGATTGGGAGATCACCACTAGGTGCTTCCACCTTCCACATTGACTTGGAGGTGGGGCAAGAAGCCACCTCTATAGGAGCTGACTCTGCTTCCTGTGGGACTGGGTTTTTTTTTATTCAGTGTATGTGTTGTGAAGGGATTCTGGCTATTGGAAGGGCTCCCTGACTCTTCACAGGTAGTGGAGTTCCCAGGATGATACAAAAGGATCATGAATCTCTCTCAGGGAAACTTCTACATAATTCGACTCCTTGTCTGGCTGATTCCACCTCCCATGGCATGGTTCCTCGGCCGGCTTGCTCTCTTCTGCATGTCCTCTGCACTAAGTGAGTGTGTTGACTTGTTCCTCCCTCCAGTTGTCTGGTACTTTGGATTTTTGGCATACAGTGTGGTAGTGGAGGGAGGACTCTGGCTGTTGGTTTGCCTGCTGATGATAGTATCCTTCTATGTTGGGCAAGTGGTCAGCAGAGGAGCATCATAACTGTCTTGTTTTAATACCTTTTTTCTTTGTAGGTATTCACAGAACCTTTCTCCCTTTCCAGTCCTCTCCACTATTCCAAATCCTCCTACTGTGGAATTTCTACTATTTTAGATATCTGTTCCCAGCTGTGGAAATGTCTAAGAGTTTTTTTTTTCCTGTCAACCCCCTTGCAACAAGAATGCAAGGGAGAGAAACACTTTTCTTTAGTCTGACCTGATTTCCTTGACTCTTCTTCTTGCGTAGGTCATTGTTCCCATATTACCCTTCAACTTCCCATTTGTGAATTTTCTTCTTTCCACAGTCCATTTCCCTCTAACTGGGCATTGCTACCTTGTCCTTGTAATTTCTATTTCCCCCTTCTCTCACATTTTATTATCTTTATTTATTAATATTATTATTTATAACAGTCTCTCCTGGTTCTCCACCAGAACAACAACCTTTATTGGCCATTCTTGTTTGGTCAGTATCTATCTAATAAAGATTTTCAGATTATAGATCAAATATATTTTCATTCCTTAAAATAATTTGCAGATTCTTCACTGCTTTCTTAAACCATAGCTTCCTCTCAAATACTGACTTCTTTGATCTCATCTCTAACTTCTCAGAGCTATAAACACGTAGATCTCCCTTCAATTCACACAGTGATGCTAGTGCATATAACAGGACATTTTTGTAATGTAGAATTCCCTTTTTTAACCAACTAAGAATGCTATTGCAAATACCATTCCCAAGAGAAACTGCTGAAAGTACAGTAGGGCAGTATTTCTGTAAGTAATGTTTTAACACCAGGACTATATAAGCAATATACCCTTGTGGGAAGTACTGTAGTGAAAGGTTGGAGCTCCCAGTAGGAATGTTGTGAGCCTGTATGAAACTTCTTCAGCTGTCTTTGAAAATCCACTGTGGCACAAAGCTTCACTCTTAGAGTTGCAGTTCATGTCTGCATCTCATAAGAGCATCTAAGCTCTTACCTTAGTTGTGTCTTGTCACACCATGGACTGTTGTGATGTGAAGTCATTTCCTTTATCAACTGTCTCCAAAAATGCATAACTCTGTCTTCCTTTTTCTTCAGTTTCCCTTGTCTTTAATGGAGACCTTTTTATTTAATGGATTATTTCCTTCCCCTGTGGAAGCCTTTTATTTTCTGCATAGGAGGCAATACAGTGGAAGGGAAATCAATGTTATTCTTAAAGTAAAAAACGGCTAATATTATTTATTAACATCTTTTTTTTATATCATTAATTATTTATTAACATTTTATTTGTTTATTTATAAATGTTCTCTTTTTTTTTATCCTCTCAAAATGTAGTATACTTACATAGATGTTAGTCATAATTCTGTAGTAGTCTGAATCTTGGTATTATTGTACAACTACACTATACAAAGTACCGTTTAAAAAAAAAAAAAGAAAAAGAATAGATTTTGGGTTATAGAACTGCCTAGATTATGGTAAACCAAGGAAGTTTTAGTGATAAAACACTAATGTATATGTTTTATGAATTCAACACTTTCACAGTTCTACCTGTGGTAAATCATAAAAAAATCTATTCCACGAAGTTTTCCTGTTGTGTGAATAAAACTGAATTTTTATATCCTGCCATGCAGGCAATCTGCTGTAGGCATACATTATATTTACATTGCAAATTTATGATCATTATTTTCTTTTCCCTTATTGATTTAGTTGTGTTTGTTGCATACTGAAAGCATTTTATTGTCTGCAGTCTCAGGAAGACCAGTTCTATTATTGCTTCCACAGGGTACATTCTTTCTGTCAAATAATGGAGTTCTCTGTGCCATTTTTATTAGGTCTGTAATTAGCATGGGTTTTGACATTTAGCTGTGCAGTCTGAACTTGTTATTTTATGAATTCCTTTAAGTTTTAGGAATCAGTTTAGAACAGGGAATCCCTGTATTCTTTAAACTTCACCTTTTTTTTCACTTTTACTTTTTGTTGAGTATTGATCCATTTGAGGATTTAACAACTATAAGAAAGCTATGGGAAGTCATGCATACAGATTTGTATTCCCAACAGTCATGTTTCTTTGAACTGCCTCATTAAACATAAAAAAAAAAAAAAAATTGTCTTCAGAGAGACATAGTGAAGTATTTCCCTTCAGCTTTTCTTTGATATATAAAATTACAATTTTTTTATTGTAAACCTATTTTTAAAAAGAGGAAAACAAAAGAAGGTATTTTAAAATAAAACTAAACTTTGGTTTCCCAAATGAAATCATCTTTCTTTTTGATAATAGTAAAAAGACAAAGCTTACAAAATGGTGTTCAGAGCATCAGACCTATTCTACAGTTCTATATAAGGCATTAGCTAAGAAAACAGAATTCCCAATGTGTAATCTCTAAACTGTAGCAAGAAATCATGTGGAATGGTAGTTGTGCTATGAATAACCAGAGCCTCCACTTTGGGGAAAAAAGTCTCTGTTATTGTCTAACTAGACAGTCAAAATGCTTTCATAGCAAAATGTTGAAGTTTTCTTGGCAGGCACACTCACAGTAGGTTAGTGAAGATAGTATAGAAGGTTTGCCTCTGGATCCAGTGTTCATAGCTGCTCTGAGATGTCCAGGGAAATTACATCCTTATTTTTTGTATTAGATGATTTTCTTCAGAGCTTTTAACATTAAAAATAACAAGGCACCTGTACTGTATACTTTTCTATCTAAATCTTTCATTACACATAGTTCAACAGCAAAAACTGATGCTGCATCTGAATGGTACAAATACATTTGGAATTCTGATTTGGCTTTCATGTTGATGAGCTGAATGATGCTAACTTTGAAAGAAGTAATTGTAAGGTAAAGGTACTCTGTACCTTTTTCCTCACAAGGCTTTCAAACCTGCAGCTTTCACAAGCTGCCTTTCCTTTGCTCAGCAAATCAGACACGAGTTAGGCAAAAGGGCAGTGTGGGTGGATCTTCTGAGCTGCTGAGTGTGCTGCTGTGATACAGTGAAAAAGTTAAGCATCTCATGAGCTACATTCCACTTCAGGGGGTTTGAGGGGTGGGGGGTCGAGTTAAAACCTGTGATTCTAAGTGTTCTTTTGGATGGAAAAAGAACACTTTGTCACTATTCAATACCGAATTACTATTATCAGGTGTTTCTTAAGAGAGAGATAGGGATGTATTAGAAAATCACTGTGGTGGATTTTAAGGTATAATAATATTCTATTCATGCTAAAATGACCTGTCAGCTGCTTATGTGAGATATTGCCTTTCACTAGCACTCTTTCTTTGTCCCACATCAATGAGCAATACAAGCGCTCAGAGTCTATCCTCTACCTTTTAAAAGAAGGAGGAGAGAGGAGAGGAAAGAAGAGAAGAATGTCTCTGAAGAATGCATGATGAAATTTCAGTATTCCTGGTATTTTCTTCTTCTGAAATAGCCAAAATCTGTTCATCCATTCCAAAACCTACTTTGATTTTTCTAGACCACTGGGAAAAAGTGCAAATAGGGACTCAAGCTGTTAGTTTAGTTAAGCTATAGAATAGGGGGAAAAAAATGCATTTTCTGTTCTTTGAAGTGACTTGATGTGGTTTGCAAAAACTCTTAATTCTAAGTTTTGATAACAAATAAATATGACTGAATAGTTTCCTAAAACATTTTAAGAAAATTACACTAATTCATATTTGTTTACCTTTCCACATAAACCCAAATACAGTAATTTAGTCAGTTTTTCCATTAATTCCTGAATAACTATGAACAGACTACTAGCTCCAGCTTGACTTTATTACAGTATTCAAATTCATCAAGACATTCTTATACCTGCTGTGTGAATATGTTATTCTATGAGACCACAAGACTCTGGATTTAAGTATGACAACACATTTGCTGGACCTCTTACTAAATCTTCAACAGAGATAAAAAAAGCAGCTTCTGATGTCCAAGTTAGCATGGCATGAATGAGTAGTTGCTCAGGCAGTGAAGATTTGCGTGCTTGCTTTGCTGTGCCCAAAGTGAGACTTCATGATTTTAGGTATTTCTATTCCCAGTGTACACTAAGAGTTTGCACATTAACAGTCAGTTCTGTGCAATGGAAACTGCCCTCTGAAGCTAAACAGTTGGAACTGACCTCCCCACTGTATGTTTTTGACAACTTTTATTTCAGACTATCTCTAGTCTGGTCTCTGAAACTGAGTTCCTATCAGCAGCCAGAATTAATCAACGTGCTGCTAAAGCACATCTCCTGGTTTAGTTTCATCTGAAGGAATCTGCTTGGCATGCTCTGAAACTGTTCCATGAGGCAAATCAAAGTACAAGTGGGGGAGATCAAAGGCTTCAATTCTAAAGTATACTTCTCCTTCCTAAGATGTGAAATTGAACACCTCATAGTGGAGGTGGTTCCTCAGTGGTTAATTTAACTGAGAAGCCACTTTCAGATGCACTTTCAGTTAAATGAGAGCAGCCTGATTCTCTTGTGATTATTCCTGTATCTTAATACTGGGCCAAAGGAGTCTGTAGAAAGCAGTGTCTGCAGAAGGATAAACAAGTGGGATGAAGACTGAATGTTTATTACCTTGCCAATCTTTCATTTTCCCATTTCGTATGTGAAGTATTGGGCAGTGATAGCAAAAAAAGATTCACCATTGAATGTCTTGAAAAAGAAAGTAAAATATAGAATCACTTGTCTTTTCTATCTGTGCAGTACTTTTGCATTTTATTTTCTATGAAGTGTTACTTGTAAGCTATCCCAACTAGTCACATGCTAGAAACCGTGATTTTATTTTTCTAATAGTATTTATTAACAGCATACCAGTATTGGTCTTTTGAACTCCTTATAGAATCATAGAATCATAGCATCCTTTAGGTTGGAAGAGACTTTTAAGATCATCAAGTCCAACCATTAAGCCATTAGGGCTCTAAAGTCCTCTGCTAAAACAGATCAGAATCTGTCAGGGTTGGAAGGGACCACAGGGGTCACCCAGTTCCAACCCCTCTGTCATGAGCAGGGACACCTCCCACTAGATCAGGCTGTCTAGAGCCTCATCCAGCCTGGCCTTAAAGACCCCCAGGGATGAGGCCTCAACCACCTCCCTGGGCAACCCATTCCAGGGTCTCACCACTCATGGTGAAGAACTTCTTCCTCATGTCCAGCTGGAATCTGCCCACTTCCAGCTTTGCCCCATTCCCCCTAGTCCTGTCACTACCCAATAGCCTAAAAAGTCCCTCCCCAGCTTTCTAATTTGGGTGCATCATTGGCATTCCAACAAGGTTCTAGTAGTTATTTAATTTTCAGATCTTTGGTGCCTTTGAGTAGCTAGATGGTTTTTTTTTATTTCCTTAGTATTTTTTTATTGATTTGGGGGCATTTATGCAAGTTACTTTAAATATGTATTTCAGCATTTTTTTTTACTGTTGATGAAGATAATCCTGAAGTCCATAAATACAAGTTGCTCGGAAGTCTAAGCGATATCCAAGTTTGAGGTCTATCTGTGTGAACATGCACAAATATGCATGCTCTGTAGTTGTTATTTGTCATAAAATCATGGAACTGTTTTGACTGGAAGAAACCTTTAAGATTATCAAGTCCAAATGTTAACCCAGCACTGCCATGTCACCACTAAACCACGTCCCTCAGCACCACAGCTATATGCCTTTTAAATATCTTCAGGGATGGGGATTCCACCACTTCCCTGGGCAGCCTGTTCCAGTGCTTGACAACCCTTTCAGTGAACTATTTTTTCGTAATATCCAAACTAAACCTCCCCTGGCTCTATTTGATGCCAGTTCCTCTTGTTCGATCACTTGCTACTTGGGAGAAGAGACCAACCTCCACCTCACTATAGCCTCCTTTCAGGTAGTTATACAGAGTGATAAGGTCTCCTCTCAGCCTTCTTTTTTCCAAGCTATATTTATATATATGTAATAAGTTACATATACATAAACAGAGAGAAAGAAACTTTTTTTTTTTTTTTCAAATTGGTATATTTCCCTTAAAAATATGATAGGATACTAACATGTAGAGAAATCTCTCAATTATAGAATGTGAGAACCACAGAGGTTTCAAAAATGAATCTAAAAATATTTATATTTCTCAGAAAATGATATTTATTATCAGCTAATTTTATTTTCTTGTATATACAGGTACATCTGTTCTTCAGGTGACAGCCACAGATGCTGATGACCCTACATATGGAAACAGCGCCAGAGTAGTGTACAGTATTCTTCAGGGACAGCCATATTTCTCTGTTGACCCTAAAACAGGTGGGTATTTTATACTGTTGTCAGTGTGGTGTAGCTAATATGTTGTAGTTTACTAAATCTTGTAGATGAAATCAAATATTCAAAACACAGGTGGGTGGGAACTGTTTGTTTGTTTTTTTTAATTCCTATCATACCATATTTCTTGCCTTAACACTGTGAAATTTAGGAATTGCTGTGTTTTGCTGAGTACTAAAATAAGCCTACTTTGTACAGAATTAATTCTGCATCATGCTGTGACATGGCCCATTCAGCCAAACTGGAATAACACTTTCTCATTTTTTCAAGCCTCTGTTTAGGAAGTGACTCAAGTGTGCCTAATACTTTATGATTTTAAATGCTTTATTTTGCCTGAAGGATAGACTTGGGAGGATTATTGAATGTGTGCTTCAACACATGTACCATAATAATATAATTCTTTTATTTATAAAACTGCAGTATTGGTATTTCACTGGAAATTTATTCTATGATTCAAAAAGTAGAATGAAATTATATATTTTTGCTTATATATCTCCTGAAGGAGAGGGAGCATCCCCCTCTCCTTTATGTGTAACAAATCCAAACTGGTTTATTTTTTAAAAAGGAGCCTCTTTCGGGGATAGGGGTTATTACTAGTTTGGGGGTTTCTGAACAGCATTGTCTTAAATATTAATATGTTAATATAGTTTTAGTATGCACTTATAGTCCTTAATAATGAGGAAATAAAATTTAAGAAAGTAGTTTTTTCATCTGAATTTTGTAATTCATATCCATACTGAAGCTTTAATACTGAGGAGAAAGAATGAAATATAGTGATCACTACACTTAACTGTGTGGAAGAGAAATTATTTTTAAAGTGTACTGAAGTGAAGTAAGTGTATTGTAAATAGTTTTCATGATCGTGTTGGAGGACTATATAAGGTGCTGGGAGGCAGACCTGATGCAGGCCTGTTGATACACACTGTGCTTTGGGAATAACGACTGGCACACACCTTACCCAGCTCCATGTGAGCACAGTCCAGCAGTTCACTGGGTGGCACAGCCTAAAATCACTCTGTGGTACATGTTAACAAATAAGAGGTATGGAAAACCAGTGATTCAGTGCTCAACCTCTCTCTGACCTTGTTTTACTTCAAAACATAACCATGGTTGACGTTCTTACTTCTGTGTTGGCACTCTGAGGCAATGACCTATATTTCCTATTTTTATAATGGTGTGGAACTTCTGGTCTGGAGCTCTATTCAGTCAGCAAAGAATCATAATGGGTGTTCTCAGCATCAGGTCTGTATCACAAAAGAAAGTGCTTTGTTATATCACTGTTTGTATGTTAAAAAAAAAAAAAAAAAAAAAAAAAGTATATTTTCACTTCCCAAGCCTTCAGCTTTGACAGAGACTTAATAACACTTTATGAACCTAACCTGCTTCTTATGTGTGTATAGAATATTAGAATGATTCTGATGTCTTAGGCTTTTAAAATTGTAAAAGAATAAATACCTTTTGAGGTAAGTAAACAGTGGAACTGAAAAAAAAGTGGAGAAAGCTTTTTGGCTTAATAGTTGTCTTTATGTAATTACAGAAGAGCAGTTAATTTGGCATTGTATAATGGGAAGAAAGAGAATACTGAAAAGTATGGGAAAATCTTAAAGAATAGAGTGTTTCACTGTGAAACGTAACTGTGAATTTCTGGATTTTAAGACTCATTTTCTAAAAACATAATTCTTCTGAACTTTTCAGCATTTCTGTGACCTGCTTTTCCGAAGGCTTCAATTGTTCAATTCAGTCTTAATTATATTTTATCTGGAACTTTTCCGGATTTACACTGACATGCACAAATGTCCTTTACAAGAAAGAAGGGACAAAACAGGGGAAAAGAGAAAGTTCTCAACATTCATTACTTAATGTAATATTTGTGAAGTCTAAGGATCTTCTATGGCTATCAGTGAAGCTTCTTGCAGCTGTCAGATGCAGACATCAAGCTGCTCACAGCTCTGGTATGAACAGTCATCTTAAGTCTTCTGCTTCTGCCTAAACTTGGTTTTAAACAACTTAGCAATCTTAAAAATTTAGGACTTTAAAGTTATGGAATTTTAGGAGCCTAGTGGAGGATAGTTTAAATAGGATTAAAAGGCTTGTCTTCATGTACCCAAAGGAGGCAGAGGTGCAGTACTGGGAGAGTAACACCCCTGCCCTAATTAGACTGGAGCCTGGGCTCCTGCCAGGGCTGTCCCAGGACAGCCACACCCCATGGTCTGGAGCTGAAACCCATCATGAGGAGTCAAAAGGAGATGCTGCCCTGATTACCCTTCAGGCTGCAGGAGTTACTGCCTACAGGGGTATGGGTCACATTATGGGATGCAGGGAAGAGCTCTGTGGTATTGTGGAGACTTATTCTTGGAAGTTTAGAGGAAGGATCATAGGCAGGAAAAGAGAGGGACTGAGACAAATTCGTGAGGAAAAAGTAAGGGAAAGCAGAGGGTAAGGGCATAAAAGGAACCAATCATGTGTAAACAGCATGGAGTCAGTAATGAGACTCAGGCTGGAGTAGCCAGTGATTTGGATGAGTGGCTTGGATGCTGGGTATCCATGTGACCAAAGTCTGGGCCAGGTACTGCAGAGACCACAGGGCACCTGAGTCGGCTGTTGTAGGGGACAAGAGGTCCAGGCTGGTCTGCAGCTGTGTGGTCTGTGGGTTACCTGAGAGGCCTGTTTGCATCCCTGTGTCCCCACGCATGAGGCAAAGGGA
This sequence comes from Merops nubicus, assembly GCF_000691845.1. Classification (NCBI taxonomy): domain Eukaryota; kingdom Metazoa; phylum Chordata; class Aves; order Coraciiformes; family Meropidae; genus Merops; species Merops nubicus. The sequence continues at coordinate 11,503 of NW_008584754.1, read as the reverse complement.
GGCCAGGGAGCCAAGAGCCATCTCCTGGGTAGCCTGGGTACCAAAGCCAGCTACTAGGTGTTCATAAGGTATATGTGGGGGTGTCGCTGGGCATTGGGGGTCCAGGGCCAGTTATTGGATATGCTCAGTCTGTAAGGCCGATGGGTTGAGTGGGGATGTGAAAGTGTGCCCAGGATTAAAAGGAGGTTTGTACCTGCAGCCTCGAGGGCAGAGCATGAAGCTGCAGACCTCAGACTTGTATGTCTGTGTGCCAGCAAGTGTGAAGACTGGGGATCCAGGTGCCAGCTACTAGACAGAACAAGTGTCTAAAGCAAGTTACAGGACAGATCCATGTTGATTACTTGCTTATATTTTCAACTGTAAACCATCCTTCCTCCTGATCAGCTGGAGAAGGACAAGGTTGTTTGTGCCATAGGCGTTGGAGTGCTGAGTGTTTTTCTCTCACCTGCAGCATGTGTCATGCACCTCTGTGTGTCTCTTAGGAACACACACAGCCTCACAAACTGCTTCTAAATCATGCATTAAAACCAGGGAGCTGCAGTAACCTTACCTCCAGTCAGGCTCTTAACAATCTTTAGTTTTTCTGTTGATTGTCTCTAGGGCCAATCTTGTTATGATTGTGAATGTCAGAACTACTGTCCATGCATAACATAAAGTGTAAGATTTTCAAAATCCTTTGAATTTGAGTGGCTTTCTAGGAAGCGTTTTATATTTGTGTTTATTAATTACTTTTACTTATTAGCTATGGGCTGTAATAGTAATTAGCTATGTAATCAGTAATTAGCTGTGACAGCCTATGCTGTTTCATTTGTTTTCCTTCTAAAATGCAGCAAAATATTCTGCTGAGTTTTTATAAATAAGTGATGAAAGGGAGAGAAGTCAATATTTGGATCCTAGGCATATTTGTAAAGATTATGTGTAAAAGATTATACGATTTTTTAAATTATTCAAGGAATCCCAGAAAATGAGTCACTTGTCCTTTTAGAGTACCATTAACCTCACTGTAAAAATAAAAAAAAAATATGACTAGTTAAGAGTACAGCAAATAATTTTTTAATATACTTAGTATTTCAGCATGGTTTATTCACCTGCTCTCCATAGAATGTTTAAACATCTTTTAAGATAATAAAATATCCCAAATATATGTGAAAACTTTTCCTGGGATTTTGAGTTACAAATTTAATACCCCACCTTGCCCAAACCATGTGGTATTTTGATCCATGAACTTGATGTAGCACCAATCCCTGCTTTTTCTTTACTTACACAGATTCACACAATGTTAGGGGTTGGAAGGGACCTCAAAAGATCATCTAGTCCAACCCTCCTGCCAGAGCAGGATCACCTGGAGTACATCATCCAGGAACATGTCCAGGTGGACCTTGAAATTCTCCAGACATGGCAACTCCACCACCCCCTGGGCAGCCCATTCCAGTGCTCTGTTACTCCCATCATAAAGAAGTTCTTCCTTATCTACAGGCTGAACATCTTGTTCACCAGCTTGTGGACATTGTCCCTAGTCCTGTCACCAGACACCACTGAGAAGAGCCTGGCCCCATCTTCCTGACACCCATCCTTTAGATATTTATAAGCATTAATAAGATTCCCCCTGCCTCAGCCTCCTCTTCTCCAAGCTGAACATCCCCAGCTCCCTCAGCCTTTCCTCATATGACAGGTGTGCCAGGCCCATGATCTTCTTAGTAGCCCTGCGCTGGACCCTCTTCAAAAGTTCTTTGTCCTTCCTGAACTGAGGAGCCCAGAACTGCACACAGGATTCCAGTTGGGGCCTCACCAGGGCAGAGTAGAGGGGGAGGATGACTTCCCTGGACCTGTTGGCCATGTTCCTCTTAATGTACCCCAGGATGCCACTGGCCTTCTTGGCTGCAAGAGCACACTGCTGGCTCATGGTCATCCTGCTCTCAACCAGAACTCCCAGGTCCCTTTCCACAGAACTGTTCTTCAACAGATCAGCCTCCAGTCTGGACTGGTGCATGGGGTTGTTCCTCCCCAAATGCAGGACTTTATGCATGCCTTTATTGAATCACATTAAATTTCTCCCTGCCCAGCTCTCCAGCGTGTCCAGGTCCCTCTGGATAGCTGCACAGCCTTCTGGCGTGTCAGCCACTCCTCCCAGCTTGGTGCCTTCAGCAAAGTTGCTGAGGGTACACTCCAGCCTTTCATCCAGGTCGTTGATGAGTATATTGAATAGTTCTGGGCCCAGCACTGATCCCTGGGGACAGCACTAGCCACAAGCCTCCAGCTAGACTTTACCTCACCTACCATGACCCTCTGAGCTTTGTTGTTTAACCAGTTCTCAACCCATCTCACGGTCAGCTCATCCAATCCATACTTCTAGAGCTTCACAATTAGGATATTGTAGGAGACAGTGTCAAAAGCTTTGCTGAAGTCAAAGTATTTATACTTTTATATATTACATAAGTACTTATGTCAAATGTGGCTCATCAAGCAGAAACTGTCAACAATCCAACCCCAGAAACTCATTCTTTTCTGAGGAAATCTCAAATTAGACTGTTTTTTCTAGCAGTTGTAGCAAGCAGCCCACTTTCAGTTGCCACATGCTTCAGAAATGAAAGTGAAACCCATATCCCAATTCCACTGCTTACAGAGTGAAGCTGTATGTGGGGGGTGTTAGCTATGCACAGGTCTTCCCAGATGCATTCAGTCTTCCTGAACAGTACATATAGAGTGAATTGATCTGTGGGGCATTTTTCCTTTCAGATCAGCAGTTCTGATTGTTAATGTGATGAAATAAGAGAGAAAACCTTCACTCATTGCAGTTTTGTACTGAAATGTACACATTGGTGGGATGAGAAACTTTTATCATTGAATTCAATGACTGAAAAAAAACATGAGATATTTGCATATAGTTGTGCTGTTACAGCAGTAATGTTACAAAGATCTTAATCATGTATCAGCTTGTTTGGGTTTTTTTCCTTACTTGAAGATACTAAAGAAGTATGTATGCCTATTTAGGAAAGAACATCACTGCAAATTAGTACAAACTAATTATGAAGTGTGGAAAGAATGTCAACTTCCTTCTGATTCCTGTCTTCACAATAATATGAGCAATGGCTTCAAGTATCTGTATAAGAAATGACCTCTTTGCTCATTATCTAGTTTGGTTCCTGACTGAGCACAATACAAGTAACAAGTATAGTCAATGGCTGAATAGATGCTTCCAAATATAGATATGTGCTTCATAAACACACAACGGGCAACCTCTGAAGTTCAAGACTTTTGTCCACATCTGTGACCATTATTCTTATCCTTTTCTAAAAGTTCTTGACTATAGTTCATGTGAATTTGCATGACAGATTTTGTGGCATTATAATAAGTAGAGTGTGGTTATAAAGTTGCATGTGCATTCCTCTGCAAAACAAGAAAAAAATATCGTTTAACAAATTATTCACAGATTTGATACTACTAAATAAATATTCCAACTTTTTTTTTTAAAGTTAATGGAATCTCTTAAAATGAAGTTATTTGAAAACTAATGTAATAATTATGGATTTATTGTTTAGTCTACATTTCTTTATTCTACAGAAAATAACTTAAGCTGGCATAAAGAATAAGTGCATAAACTTTCCAGTACAAAAAAGAAAGAGCACTCTTTGTGTGCTTTAGTAGAACAGTCTGTTGTGCTATCCCAGATAAGAATCTACTCTGCTAATTGAAGTACTGATATGGTATTTCGTGACCTTATGTCTCTGTCATACACAGGAAATCATACTAGTCAGTAAAATCATTTCAGAAATCAAATTCTGCACTGTTATTTTTTGTATTAAGAATTCTTTCTTTTTGCTTTAGTTAAAATACGTTTCTTAGTGACATTTGTTTTAAATAAACATGTTTACTCTGGTTAATGATCTCCTGCTGATATGTAGGTTGGTTCATATTAGAGTGCTAAATGAAACTCAAGAGTCTTCTGTTTAACTATCTCTTTGCTTCACGCTGAGAGGCTCCAACATAATTTTAATAATCTTATGGGGCTGTAGAAGTATCTTACGTAAATTGACTGCTTCTACTCTAAACAAATTTATGACCTCCCCCTAACTCCATAACTGAGACACCACAGCAGATGCTTAGGTTCCTGTAGTGTTCTTAAAGTAAACTTAACCTCATTTGTCACAGTTTTTAGACATGGGCTCTTAAACTTTTATTACTCAATAATGAAGTACTATAAAAACAGTAAAGGCAATTGCATTAATCATAAAGTTTTGCTACTGACACATTCTGTTTGAATGAGGTAAGGAAATATCTATGGTGGACCTTCAAAATCTCAGTTGTACTTCCATTGCAGACCATTAATTTATAGCTATTAGTAAAAAATCCAACTCAATTATATGTGATTGGTTTCTACTTAGTATCAAGATAAGGTCATAGTAGAGAATCAGTCTGAAAGTGGACTTATTTTTATTAGGCATACACCTTGCTAACAGTGTGCAAGAATAAAGTAAATATGTTCCGTGCATGTGTACTGCAATTGTATTTTGTAGTTGTAAGAACTGTATTCTATATTCAGGTTTTCATATGTTTATTTTCCCTCAGGGAAGATGTTGCAACTGAAATTAAATCTCTAGCTTACATCATTGCCAAAATCTACACTTTGTTGTCAAGAGAATCACTAGAAATTAAAACTCAGAATCTGAAAGAGTCTTTTAAGTCATTCTACCAGATACTGTATAAGGTGCTCCTCCATTCCTGAAGGATCAGTAGTATGTGCTCCATCTAAAAATATTGTCATGACCACTTGTTTGAGATTGCCATCTGCCAGCTCTCATCTAAGAGTAAAGTAAATATTGTAATGTCCTTTGCTTTCAGTTTTAAGTAAATATTGGATTTTCTACACCTACAATTTTCACACTTTAAGAAAAATTACGAATAATGCACTCAATTCTCACTCTTTTCTTGTATGTTCAAAATATTTTACAGTTTTCCCTAAAGTTATTCAAAAGATAGCTCAGACCATGAGAGAGATGGATAGAGAGATATGAGCAGCTGAACAGTCCACTGTCTCTTAGTTTTCTAAGGGCTCTGGTTTGGTACAGTTGAAGTTTTTATGAATGCATTGGTACAACTGAAACCTTGTTGTTGAGGCCTTTTTTTTTCCACTATCATGGAAACTGTATGGAAGGGTCTTTGCTAACTAAAACTATACAAAGAGGAGGGTCAAAATGGTGTGCTTCATATGTGTAATAATGGTAATACCAAAGCAGCAGCACTGCTTTGGGGGAAAGGTCTGTACAGCCCAGCCCAATGTTTCTTATAGTGACTGATATTTGTATCCTGATACAATTTTTGCCATCCACCTCCAAGAGATTTTGTGTTCTGCCTGTGGAGCAGTGCCTTGAGGAGTACAAAATGGATTGATCACTCATTTTAGGACCTTTGTTCTGGCCCTGTACTTACTTTGCTGGTTACCTGCCATGACTATCTCTTCCAGCACAAATCATATAGTTAAAAAGGAGAAGCATAGGAGGCAGAAAAACAAAGGCAGAAAGATTGCCTGATATTCTAACCTCGGTTTTCCTTTCCTATGAGATGGACCATCAATCCATGGAGATTGATTTTGGAATAGGGAAGAAACTATTCCATGGTTATTTCACTCTTGTTTGTTTCTGTGTTTCTGGTTCTTTCACGATCTGGTGTTGTGAACAATCACTATAGCTGATGTGTGCTGTCCAGTCACAAGTTACCCTCAAACCCCCAAACAAAGAAATCTGGCACATGCTTCTGTAAACACTAATTGGCAATGGGCAAGTTCCCAGATCATATTATCATTTTGGCTTCCTAACAAGGACTACTGCAATATGGTGACTGCATTACTTTTTTTTTTTTTTTGGTTGGTTGGTTTTTTAACCTTTCATCTGCAAATACTCAGATATCTTTTTACACTTACAACATAATGCTGTGGGCTGGCAGGCAGCAAAGCTCCACACAGCTGCTCACTCACTCCACCCACCCACAACAGGATGAAAGTGAGAAAACTTGTGCATTGAGATAAAGGCAATTTAATAGGTAAAGCAACAGGCATGCACACAAGCAAAGCAAAACCAGGAATACCTTCACCACTTCCTCTTGGCAGGCAGATGTTCAGCCATCTCCAGGAAAGCAGGGCTTCATCCATCACACGTAGTAATTACTTGGAAAGTCAAACATCACGACTCTGAAAGTTCCCCTTCTGTCTTCTTCCCCCAACTTCATATGTGAGCATGATGTCATACAGTATGGAATGACAGAGAGGTGGTGGAGACTCCATCCCTGGAGACATTCAAGGTCAGGCTTGATAGGGCCCTGAGCAACCTGACCTTTTGTTTTGCCAATGACCAGCCCAACAAAAATGATAGCACCAGCAGGAAGATGAACAAATATGCAGACTATATTGTAAACACAAATGTTACGATATGAATGACTGCCGGTGGTAAAAACAGGTCAACCAGCTCGTACATGATCGACGCCACCCCCAACGATCCCACAAACGACATGACCCGGCCCACAACAGGAGGACGCGGCCCACAACAGGTGGTACAAACAGAGACCCGAGGTTGCCCACAGTTGGCGTGGGAAACAGCCAGACCAGCAAGCTGAACACATAAGAGAAAGTTGCCCACATAGTGACTCTCACCCGATCCACCAGCGTTTGCAAAGATCTTAAGCAGACTGGGGCCCAGCTCCAGGTAGAGTCAGGAGGTCTTCCCTGAACCAGGAAGCTCTGTGGAGTGCTCTCCTCAGACAGACACTCCTGACTCCCTGCAAGTGGTCCCAGCTTTTATCCCCAAGCAGACACCTGACCTTTGTTCACTCAATGCGGGACCCCTGGGGCTCATTTCCCTTATGGGTCTCCCTGCAGGGCCGGCCGCACCCTGGGGGGAAGCTATAAGGCAAACTCACCACCTCTTTATGAAGGGCTGTGGGAATCACCCATATGTCAAACTTAACTTGGGGGCTTGGTGTTCAAACCCCAGCATTTCACCTTGTTAGTTAGAGATGTCCCTGCTTATTGTAGGGGGATTGGACTAGATGGCCTTTAGAGGTCCCTTCTAACCCAATACAATATATGGTTCTATGAATATCCCTTTAGTCAGGTGTGGTCAGCTGTCCTATCTGTGTCCCCTCCCAGCTCCTTGTGGACCCCCAGCCTATTTGCTGTCAGGGCAGTGTGAGGGGCAGAAAAGGCCTTGACACTTTGTAAGTACTGCTCAGCAATAACTAAAACATCCCTGAATTATGAATGCTGTTTTGCTCACAACTCCAAAACACAGCACTGTTCCAGCTGCTATGAAGAAAATTAACTCTTATCCCAGCCAAGGCCAGTCCACTGGTGAAGCACTGTGTTTATTTGTTCAACCAGCTTTAAAAACCTGATGTGAAAGCAGCAAGACATGCATAATCATGTAGTCTGAATTCTGTTGCCACAACCTTTACAGTCTTTTTCTTAGATGTAAAATTGCTATCTGCTCACCTTAGCTAGGTTTTGCTTTTACCTTCTATAGGACATTGGAAAAGTTTCCTAATGTTAACATTTGTTCTAAACATTCACCTCTTTTCAGATGTATTGAAGATAAAATAAAGTAAGTAAATAGCCTACTGTTTTGTGAAGGTGTAAAATACTGTGTTGTATCTATTACAAAAGTTAAAGACCTTAATGTAAGAAAAGGATTCCATTGCAAGTGTCTGAAATTCATCTGTTTTTCCACAATAGAATTATTTCTATAAACACGTCTTTCTCTCTGTGTCTTTGAATATGTCACAAGGGATATATGAACCATTAATTGTAAGTTCTCTGTTTTTAAACAAGGAAGGCTGAAGTTCCATCCAAACAAAGTGTGGAAATTGCATGTGTAATAAAACGTGTTTATCTTCAGGAAAATTGAGTGAGAAAGATATCACCTCAAAGCCACAAATACATTACTGAAGTTCGTAGTTCAACTGGGATGAGAGCCAGGACACTGACTCAGAAGATTAATGGACTCAACTCCTTAAAGACAATGCCCCGAAGGACCAGTCCACATGTTAGCAGTACTTTTATAGGTCACTCGTTATTGTTGTGGAATTAAGCAGTGACTTTATTGCCTTTAATAGTACTAACAGGTGTCATTTTTCTAGACAATAGGTTATTATTGGCATCTCTAGTTCTACAAGGAAGAATTAACTGTGATATGTTTCTTTTTTTTTTTCCCCCCTTACATTTTTTTCTGGAGGATTGAAATGAAGATATACAACAAAGCATGAGGTTGGGCTTTGTAGAGGTCCCCTATTTCATACACTGCTCTGCTTCTTGGTAGATATTTACTTTTTCCAATTTAATTTTCCCTTTCATAAGCTGACGTAGGTATTGATATTGTTGAGGATTATGATTTCAGAAATGCAGTTAAAGGGTGGCAATGAAACTTTGCAGTGGCAATATAAATGAGAGGGAACAATATTGAAGTATTATTGCAAGACGTATATTTTCTGCCAATTTGGTAATGCTAAGATGACTGTTTATGGTTGGAGACTGGTAATATATTTATTAAATGGCTTAACTTCTTCTCTATCTATTTTATGAATTTTCTACAAATATATTATGTTAATAATTCTATTGCCATAGTAATATTTGAGTAAGCTCACATTTTTGCCTTTCATATTTTGAGAAATTACATTTAATTCACACTGGAGGTGGGAGAAGGACCAGTAGTGGTAGACTTCTGAAAAAGAAATGAGGCCTGTTGACTGATTGAGGATACTGTTTCCTCTAGCAGTTGCATATAAACAGATTTTTATAATGCACACAAATCCCATGATTTAAAAACATAGGTATTCCTAGAATTAATGCATAATCTACATTATATCAATAAATATGCATGCATCTGGTTTCCCAGTCTTTGTCTTTTAGAACAATACACACATTTTCAGTTACAATTTGAATAAATGTGGCTGATAACATCTTGTCTTTTAATAAACCCTACAGAACAACAACTCCAGTACAGTGATTATGCTTTTCCAAAGATTATGGATAAAGACAATACTTCTCAAGAAATACTGTGCAGCAAAATCTATTCAGCTGCAGCTAATTCCTAAGAAAAACTGAATAAAAGCTGAATAAAATTAGCACAAGCTCTGTATCTATTGACCATCAACTTAAAAACCAAATAGTCAGAAGATATTCACAAATCAATTTTACATGTTTTAAAATATTATAACAACAAAGATGGCATTTGGGGAACATCTCTAATTCAGTTTTTATCTGAATAGGAAGAGAAAAAGAAACTACCTTCATAAACCATCAACAAGCCTGTGATCTGTCCAGGAAATCTGATCTTTACCAGCTCTGTGTCAGTGTTTGTTTTCCCTTCCATGTTTGACTTCTCAGTCTTCACGTTGTCACTGCTTGTGTGAACAGGGAATGCAGAGCCTGACAATAAGGATTCCTGGTTTCCCTTCTATGGTGTCCATCTCTCCTGAACTTGCCCCAGAGTGTATTTTCATTCCCTTGTCAACTTTGTCAAGGCCAAGAGCAGCAGCAGAACTAGCATAGTGGAGTTTGTCTGGACATCAAGACTAAAGAATAGGCTCTGATCAAGCACAATAACCAGTAAATTTACCTCATGTCTTTGTAACTGTAGCTATGATTTCCCATCATATTTGTAAATTTAAAGTTTAGGAGAAACTACAACCAGACTTCCTGAGACTCTGTGAATTCACTTCCAGGAGAGGACACTGTTCAGTACTAATTTCTTTTTACTTATCTTTACTGTCACATGTATTCTGTGATTTAAATGATGAATGATAGGAGATTTTTTTTCTGAGGGTCAGATTAATCGGCATTTGTTCACCACTATATCTGGAACTGGAATATTTACATGATGAAAGTACACAGATATGTGATAAAATCAAAGGCTCCATCTTTATTCACTCTTTCTAATTTTCTATATAGCCTTGTCATCCTGCTTGTTAGGGTCTGGAGTCCACTAAGAGGACACTCTGACTGGCTGGGACCCAGGACCCCATATCAGCTCCCTAGGACTGTCAGCCCCTACCCCAGTGATTCTGCAGCAGGGCCAGTCTCCAGCTCCCCACAGCCTGGCCCTGCCTGGCCATGGGTCCCGCTCAGCCAGGTCACTGTCCCCAGGGAGGTGCCCAGTGCCGGGGGCTGGGGCTGCCCTGGTGCCCCCTGGCTGCCCTGCTCCTTTCTTGGGATGGGACGAATCCTGTCTGCCAGGCCCTGCCCTGACCCATCCAAGGAGCCCCTGGCACCTGGCTCCAGGGAGCCAGTCCCTTTGGTGCCCTGACACTGGAGCAAGTGTTGTTGTCAACAGAGGTCTGTAAGATGGATGTGTTTCTTCATATATTTAAAGCCATGAGCAAAACACATCCCCTGGGCAAAAAAAAATGTTTTAAAATTCCCAGCCAGTAAATACCTTATGCAATGTTTTTACCATTAGATAAAGCCTCTGTCATTGAAAATTGTTATACTAGAAGAGGGAGAAGCAGAGCTCTGTTTGCCACTCATTGCAGAGGCATGCAGCCCCATCTGCAGTCTTTAATTTAGGTCCCCAAGGAAGACTCTTGGGTGTTTTTCACACAGTTTTGTCTTGTTTTTCTCTTGATAAACATTTCAGGATTAAAACAGGATTTATTTTTTTTTAATAGTATTTGTGGTTATGATTACAACATTGAAGTATTCTAAAGATGCTGTTCATCTTCTTTTTTCCTTGGCTGGTCCATAAAATTATCAGTATTTCTGTTGCATCGTATTTTGAGAGCATATTTACAACGTTGGCGAGGAAAGATACAATTCCATCTGTAACACTGGGGAAGGTGTGACAGTAGAAGTCTTCCTAGAATTCAGTAAAACACTTGCAGTACCACAAGCAGATGAAGCCATCATGGGAGCAGTCCTAGGGGAAGAGAGTAGATTAAATGAGGTTTTGCTCTCTCACAAACTGTTCTTTCAAGAAATACATTTTAGATCAATAGAACTCATCTGAAAGTGTTCGTGCAGAAAATGCAACAATTCTTGCTATATCTAACCACCATATGAGTTAAGCTTCACTTTACTTGAAGATGAAAATAAAATGAGAGACTTACCAGCTAAAGGTTATTTCTTCCCGAGAAATCTCTCCTTATGGTAACATTTTCTCTAAGTTTTTGTCTTCAACGTGAAATACCAAGGACTGGTAAGACCATGCAGGTCCTTTCACTTGAATGCATTTCCCAGCTCTGGGCTTTAATTCATTTGTAAATGGTTCTGATAAAAAGTTAATATCATAGTGAAAAGGACTAATCATTAGAGCCATAATATGCTGTAAAAGTAACTGAATCACTAAAAGGACATACAAGTACGTTTAGGTGTCTAAACATACTCTCTCTGCATTTACTCCAATACAGTACCCTTAGGTGCTGTAGAGAGGGAGTCTATGTTTTAAAAGTGGACGTCTTTATGGTAAATAGACAAATGACAAAAGCTTTCTATTAGGCCCTCTCCCTTCCCAAAGGGGAAGAG
>NW_008584753.1:37539-39577 GCF_000691845.1 Merops nubicus | reverse complement strand
AACCTAAAGAATTCTATGATTCTAACTAGCAAGCTAACAAGTGGACTATTAATCCCCATTTCTTTCACACAAAGTGAAACTGTGCCTACACAGAGAGGTGAGGGGATCAAAACTTCATTCGCCTTTCATTTGCACTTCATAACAGCAAAGACTGTCGAGGCATACTGGATGTTTTTGGGAGATTAATGATTAGCTGAAATTAGGTACAGTCAATGTCCCGCTTCTCTCTCCTGCCATCTTATCATGAACCCCAGGAAACAGCTTGAAAGCTCTTCTTTGTAATATGGGTCTAGATAGCTTAGCTCCTCGTAAGCCAGCTTGGTTTTAAGACTCAGTTCAAAACAGGCTTTGAATGTCTGTTAAACTTTAAGGAAATCAGGATCTGGATTCAAAAGCAAATGGCTCAGGTCTATAGGCCTACTGTTAAGTATCAGGTAAATAGTGGTGCCTAGTAAGTGTAGTCATGAGTACTGCTGTGTGCTTTGCTGTCTACATAGAATAGCATCCTGAAAACCACTGAAGTAACTGAGGAGCACTCTCCTAGGAGGTTGCTTGCAAATCTAACCAAAAATGTTAAAGCCCTTGACTGACCAGTAGTTTTGTGGAAGGCTGAAGGTTGCACCTAGTCTAAACAAACTACAGTTGATACTATATGCATTTGCCTCATGAAATAGGAAAACAATCCTTGAAGACAAAGAGTTGAAGTGGTTGAGATAGAGGACTGTGTATTACTGTTTGCCTCAATTAAAGAAAATGGGAACAATGTACACTAGGCTGTAATAGAGCCACTTTTGCTTTAAAAGTACTAAAAATAACAAAAATGGTACTTAGCCATGCGGGACAAACACATTGTCATAAAACCAACATTGCCAAAGATTCCCCAAAGAAAATGGCAATACTTCAGTCAAGAGTTGCGAGAATGACCTTGCTGCCATCAGTGAAGAGATGTCTTGGATGTATTTTTCTTCCTTTTTGTCTGTTTTTTAAAAAGATCTGTCTATATTCAACATTGTGCTCTCTTCCACAGTTGCTTCGTAAAGGGATGGGTTGAATACTTCATCAAACCATGTTTTCTTGGAAGATGCTGACACTGAGTGATGTGCATGTTCTTAGAACTTTTTGATCCCATCAAAACTTCCAGTGGAAGTTGCATAAGTGGGAAAGCTGCCCATAGGGAAGAGCAGTCCCAGCATCCTAGTTCCCATCCCAGCTTGAGAACTAGGTGTCCTAGGCTCATCAGGAGCTTGCTTAGTTAAATGCTGGTGGTTCAATTTCTCATTAGGCAGCCCAGTTCCTTTGGTGCTTGTGTAAACTGGAAAATAAGAAAACAAACAAACAAAACGTCAAAGGCTTGCTTAGTTCTTCTGAATTACTTATAAGATATATTTTCATGGAAAAACTAATTGCCAAGGGTTTTGCCATTATTTGAACTTTCTTATTTCTAAGTGGCACTACCCCCACCCGTCCAAAAAAAACTCCAAGTGATAAATTTTTTGGAAGAGATGCCAGTCAGTTCTGCTTTTCTGTAGTGTTTGGTGTTGATGATACTGGCCAGTCTTGATGAGGAAAGGAAATAGAACGGAAAGGCAAATCTGTAAGCGAGAGAGCTTCTCAAGTCAAATGGAGTGAAAAACTCCAAAAGTGGTTGTATGACAAAAACATAATAGATACTCTTATCACTGTATGGCAAGTCTTTTCACCCTGTGTTGAGCTTTCTAGAATGATACAGATGGCTGTTGACTTGTATCCATGGTCATAACACAGTCGATCCAGCCGGCTGAGATAACTGTTAACACTGGCACACAGATAATGGAGCATGCCTGTAGCTGTCAAGGGGGAAATACTTGGCATACTTCGTTGAATATGTTGGCAAAATATTCTGATGTCCTGATGTATTGCAGGGAAGGGGCAGGGAGGTTCTTTATGTGTATTTGGGTCATTGTAACTGGGGGAAGATTTTTACTTTAGTGCTGAGTCATTTGAGAGTCTTTGAAACAGGTCAGCGTGATGCACAGGCTTGCCAGATGAAACAGTATGA
>NW_008584753.1:0-37508 GCF_000691845.1 Merops nubicus | reverse complement strand
CAGGAATGTACAGAAGATGTCAGATGAAGAATAGTATTTTTTCCTTTATTTGTAGAAAGTGGTTCCTATTCAAAATCAAGACTTGCTCCATTTTTGAGGTCTTTAGGTACAGATTTTAAACTCTTTATTACATTGTTTATACTGGAAATTTTAGCTTACTATTTGGTCAAAACAACTGTTTGTTCTTATCTATGTTGCCCTCTTCTCCTCCTCCCTTTCTTCCCCCAGCCCTCCAAAAAATGGAACAGGGGGATGGGACTCCTGGTCATCTCTTGCTTGTAAAAGCTCAAGAAAGTAAAGCCGATTAGATAAATTTCATTCGCTGCAGAACTGGAAGGGAGGCTTTATGTTAGTCTGGTATTAACAGAAAAGGAAAATTGGGGGGTGGGGAACTGCACTGGATTATGAGTCAGCATATGATGAATAGAGCACTGTAGAGCTTGTGGGGTGACCAGTGATTTTGCCACACTTCTGAAGTTCTTCCATTAGCTGGGGGATCCCACATGTGCAGTTTTCTGCAGCCTTTGCAGCAATTGCCTCCTTTGCTGTTGTGCTTCTATAGTCATGTTTTATACAGTGCAATAAGATAACCCCTTCTCACTACTTCTGAATCATCCTTAAACCTCATTCTTTGTCTCTGAACAACCTTTTCAAAAAGTTGGTGGGAGAGTGGGAAGGCATTCTTGGATCTGTGCGTAATCAATACTGTCTGCTAATCAGTTGGCTGAATCATTTTCTTGTAATGAACTATGATATCACACCTAAATTCTCATGCCACTCTTCAGTTCAGATTTTTCTCATTTTCGGTGTTTTTTACTTTTCTAAGGTTGTTTTACAACAGTAGCTTGCGTAAGCTGCTGGCAGGACATAACATGTTGGAAAGGCTACCGGATCGGCTGGAGCGAATGCAAGTGGAGGTCCTGGATGTGCAACATAACCAGCTCCTTGAACTGCCTTCTAACCTGCTTTTGAAAGCAGACAGGTCAGTATAAAGCAATTTGATCTTGTCTTGCGTGTGAGGAACCTCGCTTGGTGTGTTACTTCCTAGCTGAAAGGGTGATCTGAGGTCCCCCTAATTTGAAAGCTGCCAAGGCTTGTGTGGTAAGAACAGATGTCTGCCCAGCTGACCAACACGCATCATTTTTTTCCTGGTTTTGTTCCCTTATATGGTTGCTTCTTTTTCTAGCACCTACTTCTTGAAATCTATCTGTAAAGTGAAGGACATGCTATTTTCTACTGTGTACACTGAGATGGGTTAGTGGCAGTTTCTTTAAATACATATTTCTTAGGCTTGTTTGATGGAGTGTGAAAGCTTTTTTTTTTCTCCCTTCAGTCAGAGGCTAGAACTTATTTATACCTGTCAAACAAAATAAAATCTGTGCATAAGGCTGTCAGAATAACTGAGTTATTCCCCTGTCCTTGCTTTGTGAAATTTTCTTTATGATTTTAAAATGTTTGTCACTAATTTAGCTGGTGGCACCACTTGATCTGTTTTATAGATTTTTATTTTTTTTATGTTGCTGTTTCTTTAGTGTCAGTCTTCATAATTGTCCTGTACTCAAACACATAGTGTAAAGTGGTTGTGACTGAAATAAGGGAGGTTGGAAGTATAGTCTGGGGGTAGTGGATGGGCTCGTCCTGCTTGATGTCAGTGTTCCTTGCACCTCTGTGCTTCCACATAGAGTCATGGAATTTCTGAGTGCTCAACCCATGCATCATTTAGCAGGCAGTAAGATTGTGTGCTGTGGGGTTTTATTTCTGATCCTAGCTGTGACAAAAGGAGCACGTTTGCTCCTGGATTTCTCAGGAGGTGGTGAGCCAAAAGTAGTGGTGATCTCACTGCCACAGCTCCTCATCAAATTAAGAGTATTGTGGAGCCTCTACTTTTATACTGTTCATTCTGTCATAAACCTCTGGTTACATTTCATGGGTTTCACAGGACAATCAGGTTAATTGTTGAGATGGTTTCTAAATAAACTCTTGTCTTACTCTTGAACGGTAAAGTTCTGAGGAATTTATCATTTAAATTAAAAATTCTCTTTCAAAAGGAAAACTTTATTACAGAACAGGGTTTTGATTCTGGAAAGTGATTATGACATTTTATCCTTTATTTGCTTTAAAGAACCTTTAATTTGTGTGCTTTTATTTGTTTTATTGTTAACACTATTACACACCTGTCCAGCTGCAAGCCTGTGCAGAGTACCATCTTTGGACTTCCCTGATTATCAGAAAAGTTATTCTGATGTTAATTTATTGTTTCAGTTGAGACTTTGTGTAGTCAATGCATTGAAACTTAGCAATGTTGCTACTGTAAAAATTGCAATTAGCTGTCAAATTTCTGTTTGGAAGTGGTGATATTAATAGCTTGTTCATGTAGCAAGGATCTTTCACATAAGCAACTGTAACTGTCTTGTGGATGACTTTTCAAACCGTTGTGCATTTGAGATTGTATAAACTTCAGACACAAAACCTTGTAAAAATCTTTTTTTACAGGAAGTTGTGAAATTAGTTCAAAACCCCCCTCCCCAAACTATTTACGGATCCCAAGCTGAAATTCCTATCTGTTAATTTGGAAAGGAACGAAGCCTTTAAGTTTTAAAGCTACTGGACTCTATGAAAACGAAGAGAGAAGTAAATAATTCTGTGAAATTTCATTAAAAGACAAGTTGTAGGTCTGTGTAGATGAGTGCAATTTTGGCAGTGAGAGAACCTGGGTTTTTTGTATGGCAACTCATCTTTTTAAATGGAGCTACAAAACTGTAGACTTTCTTTTTTTTTGTGATGCCAAAATGAACAAGTGCAGGCTAAAACCAAGACTGGGGGTAGATTTCCAGAAGTTTGCCAGAAGTGTGCTGGGAAGTGGTAGAATTAAGAAATATATTGAATAACAGTTTTAAGTGGCTGATTAAAGCTTGGATGTTTTTCCTTTCTTCAGCTTCGATGTTCTGCAGTTTTCAAGCAGTACTGGGCACATGTGTTCGAAGTCTTATATGGGTATTAACAGAGTCATGTCCCATTGCAGGAGATAACCAGAGCTTACCCACTCTGGCATGTCCCTTGCTCGTGATGATGATATAAGCAGTTGGCTTGGGTGGGTTTTTTTCCCTTGTTCCCTGCCCCATCACTGGTTTAGATGACTTGGCTTGCAAATTACTTTTCCGTGCTAGTGCTCCTATGACTGCTGCAGAAGTGATAATTGAAGGAGAACAGCAGTACAGATTAGTGCACAATGCCCAAGCTGTGGGTTTGGAATGGCCTACAGGGAACATCTTTCTTTTTGTTTTGTTTTCAAATGTTTGCATCTGTCAGCAGCTAAGTGTCAACAGAAATGGGTCTGGGCAAGGGAAAGGTGTTCAGAGGTTTGTTTTAGTTTGGTTTAAAAAGATAAAATGCTTCTTTTCTTCAGGCTTTCCCTGGGAAGCACAATCTGTGCTGCCAGACGTGCCAAGAGAACTGGGTTTCCTGAGTGGTCTGCCATGATCTCTACCCAGCATGTAATATTGGACAAATCACTTTACCTTGCAGAACCTTTATCTCTCCATGAAGTGACTCACCTTTTGCAGCCTTGAAAAGATTGCTTTGTTTTTTTTTGGAAGGGTACTTGGGTCTGTGCAACTGCCAGATGATATCTTGTCTGGTTATGAAGTCTCATGCTGTGAATTATAAACACTTTCTCCTTCTCAGTCCTGAATATTTGACGAAGTGGGTGTGAAGTGCCTTGGGCAAACTTGAGCACAAGCACTGATGGGCTTTGACAACTAGAACATCTGAGAAAGGGAGAGAAATAGGTGCATTTGTGCAAAAACACTGGAAGACCTCTGTTTTCTTCATGGAAGTATGAACAGATATTGTTCTTCTGCCTTAAGATTTCAAAAAACAGTGAAAAGGTGTGATTCTCTGCTGAAGAGTATACTTTAGGGATATTTTGTTGGTCTGCATTTTAATTTTCTATTTTAAACTGTCACTTAAGGAGAAATTGAGGACTAGCCTGTGAAACATTTCTCTGACCAAGGCAGAGCTTGGTTCTGGTTATTGCACTGAAAGTATGCACATCTTGATCGTGTTAGCAAGGATTTCTTCTGTAGGGTTGGGTTTTTCTTGGCAAGATGAACGCCACAGAGGCAGCAAGATAATACCTTTGTTTCTCATTACCAGATGCTGCAAAAATGGAGAATTTGTGGAAATGCAAGGGCTGGTAGGGAGAACTCCTAAGCTGTGTACTGAACCTTTTCTCGTGCACCTGCTTTTTTTCCTGCAGCCTTTCACTTCTGTCTACTGCTTCCTCAGTTGTTACACCTTTCCTGCTCTTGCTCTGTCTAATTCTTGTACAGGCTTTTTAATGTGGGTTGTTTTGTTGTCTTTTTTTGGGGGGAGGGTAGGGTGCCTCAGCTGGGATGGACAACCAGACAAGGGAATAACTGGAATCACAGAATGGCTTAGGTCGGAAGGGACCCTAGAGATCATCCAGCATAACCTCCCTGCCGTGGGCAGGAACACCTCTCAACTAGACTGGGTTGCTCAGGGCCTCACCTAACCTGGCCTTAAACACCTCCAGGGAGGGGCATCCACAGCCTCTCTGGGCAATCTAGTCCAGAGTCTTGCCACCCTCGTACCGAAGAACTTCTTCCTCAGATCTAGTCCAAACCCTCTCTCCTTCAGTTTAAAACCATTTCCCCTTGTCCTGTCACTGCACACTCTTGTGAAAAGTCCCTCTCCAGCCTTCCTGGAGGTTCCCTTCAGGTTTTGGAAGGCAGTTATCAAGGCCCCCTGGAGTCATCTCTTCTCCAGGCTGATCAATCCCAGTGCCCTCAGCCTTTCCTCATAGCAGAGATGCTCCAGCCTCTGGATTGTCTGCGGCCTTCCTCTGGACTCATTCCAACAGATCTGTGTCCCTTTTATGGTGGGGACACCAGAACTGGATGCAGTATTCAAGGTGAGGACTCAGAAGAACAGAGTAAAAGGGAAGAATCACCTCTCTCGATCTGCTGGCCACACTTCTTTTGATGCATCCCAGGCTGCAGTTGGTGTTCTGAGCTGCATGAGCGCACTGCCGGCTCATGTTGAGCCTCAGGTTATTGGATACCATGCTGTTGTCATGCCTATGACATGGGGGCTGGGCTAGTGTTTTTTGGGAGAGGGTCAGGGGGTCATGCCACCGTAGCAGTTCAGAGCTGATGTGGTCTATCCCTCATCTCACTTGCTTTATATATTGTTTTGTTACTGTTTTTACTGTTTTTAATTGCTCCTTTTGCATTGTTGTATTAAATTCTCCTTATCTCAGCCCATGGGGTTTTGTTTTTTTCTCCCTTTTCTCCTTCCCGTTGCGAGGTTGAGTGAGCAGCCATGTGGTGCTGAGCTCCTGGCTGGGTCTAAACCACAACGCACACACACTGTTGTGGCAGAAATGCTTGACTGTTTGTTTCTTTGCTGGTAGGTTAGGGTTTGTAAACAGATATGGTAGAAACTGGGGAAATACCAGTTAATGAAACATCTGAAGATAGGTTAGAAACTAAGAGGTGAGGATACAAGCACGAGGTAAGTGTTTTTTTTTGGCAGTCATCAACAGGAAGGGGAATTGCTTTAATGTTTCTGCCTTTTTTCAATGGAGAAGAAATACTCTTGCACAGGCTGGCAAAACTGCCTTTTTTTTTTTTTCCTTGATTTTTTTTTTTTTCTCCTTGATTTTTTTTTTCCGCCCCCAGACACACTTATCTTACAGGATTCTTTCTCACACACCTGCTATCACAATCATAAGTTGTCAAATTAGACAATCAAAAATTGTGAGCATGTCTTTGCAAAAAGGACTGAAGAAGAAATTTTGTATTTTGATTGTTCTGTGCTGATGGAGATCTTGGGGCACAGGACAAACTGGAGATCTTGATTTCTCTGTATATGCTCTTTTTGCAGTTTCAGTATTCTTTCCAACCCTTATCAGTACTTTCAGGCTAAGCAGATTGTTTTTGATTTGCTGCTGCTTCACTATTGGATACAGTTGTCTGTGTTGGTCCTTATATTGTTGAACATTCCTAAGTTTTTTTGAGGACTTGCATTTTTCAGTGATGGCTGTGTCCTACTAGCAAGGCAAGTTTGCCAAGCTGCCTCAGAAAATGGTGAGGACTTGGGAGATGCTGCATGCTCACAATTGTCTATATTCAGCTTTTGTGTGTGCTAGAGGTAGACATTGATGTTAAAAAAATTTTGAACCTTTTGCAGTTTTCAGTAGAAGATTTTCTTCCTTTGCTTTTGCAAATTCAAACTGAGGTCAGAATCCTCTGAGTTTAAACAAAGGATGGATGTGACTGTGTTTTAGGTCTATTTTGTTGAATTAGGTCCATGTCCTTGATTCTAGCCTGATCTTTGGGATGTTTTATTTATTTATTTATTTTTATTTTGTCTCTTGGAGAAGTTAAATCCAGCAAGAGATTGTACTTTAATACCCCATAAAACTAAAGGTGACATAGTCCAGCCAGAGATCAATGTTCTTTTATTACTCAGGAGAATTTGCACCTTGTCAAAGCTGAGGAATTCTGGCATCTCCCTGCCAGTGCTTTCATTTCTCACTTAATTTCTTCACTCTTTTAGTACCTGTTAATTCATGCTCTCATTATATTATACTCTGGTATGTGCACAGGCTGCTTGAATTCAGGTTTTTGTGATGCTGTACTTTTTTCATGAGCTTGTGGTATAACGTGTGGGTGGAATTGGAAACAATTAATTTTGGACTGAGCTTTAGTACTTGACATTCCACTTCCATCTGATAAGCAATATGAGTGGGATATCTTCAAGGAGCATGATTCAGTTTAAGTCCATCTACAGGAGAGATGGGAACAGTTGTGCCCCAGTAAATTTCCACTCCACTGGAGGGCATTTATAAGATGTGACTTCTAAGGTAGTAGCTGGAGTATTGCATGAGGATTAAGAAACAGGGGTGTGGAAATAACTTGGAGGAAGACTTGTATATTAAAAGACTGTGAGAGAAAACCTGATGGGCAAGTATGGATTTTTCTTCACACACACCCCCCCCTCTTTTTTGGACATAAGATTATAGCACAGAATTGACAAAGCTGTGACAGTTGCAGTCTACTGGTTCATTCTGTTCTCTGCCCAGTGAACTGGTTTATCCCCTCTTTTTTTAAAATTCAGATAATATATTTAAAACATTATCTTTTCAGAATGTTTATCACTTTAATGTAACAGCTGGTCAAAGGGAACATGGAACATGTAAATCACCGTTGTATTCTTTTCTAAAAAGTTGCTTTAATTCTAATGATGTTGCCTACAGGTAAGAGATCAGTATGTGACTATCCTGAACCTGACTGTTGAGTGCTACCCCTTTTGTACTGAGTGGTACAAAAGGTGTTGTGGCTTTAATCAAAGTGCCTGTTTTTGTGGTGAGAGAAGACTAGCATGCATATTAGATTGAGGTTGCCAGAGTTGTTGAGGCTCTACAGAGGGACCTGGACAGGCTGAATTGATGGGCCCAGGCCAATGGGATGAGGTTCAACACGGACAAGTGCTGGGTCCTGCACTTGGGCCACAAAAACCCCAGGCAGTGCTATAGGCTTGGAGAAGAGTGCCTGTGAAGCTGCCCAGCAGAAAAGGTCCTAAGGGTGTTGGTTGACAGCCAGCTGAACAGGAGTCAGCAATTTGCCCAAGTGGCCAAGAAGGCCAACAGCATCCTGGCTTGTATCAGAAACAGTGTGGCCAGCAGGACTAGGGAAGTGATTGTCCTCCTGTACTTGGCACTGGTGAGGCCACACCTCGCGTTCTGGGTTCAGTCTTGGGCCCCTGACTACAAGGACACTGAGGTGCTGGAGCAGGCCCAGAGAAGGGTAATGAAGCTGGCGAAGGGTCTAGAGCACAAGTCTTATGAGGAGCAGCTGATGGAACTGGGGTTGTTTGGTCTGGAAAAAAATTCTCCACAGAAAGGGTTGGAAAGCACTAGAACAGGCTGCCTAAGGAAGTGGTGGAGTTACTATTTCTGGAGGAATTTAAAAGGCATGTAGAAGTGGTGCTTAGGGACACAGTTTAGTGGTGACCTGGCATTGCTGGGTTACTGTTTAGACCTGATGATCTTAAAGGTCCTTTCCAACCAGAATTATCCTGTGATTCTGCTTTAGCAATAGGTGTGCTTGCTGGTGTTTGAGTACAGAATTATTGATGTGGTATGCTTCAGTTTGATTATTAAACTTTGAAGGAGCTTAACATATTTTTAATTTATAGCTAAAGGGTGAAATTGAGTGGCATCTTTTTAGAATAAATGAATAAATAAAAAACCCTTTCAACTGCTTATTCACATCTCTGTATTAATTCTTCCCCTCCTCCTATCCTCCTCTGGAGTTTTACCACCTTTGTGAATAATGCATGAGCCTGAGGATTAAACTGTGTCTCCGAAGTGGACCTCTCTGTGTAAAACAGCTAACCTCATTTCAGTTCTGTGCAGTGCTGTGAGAGTTTTGCTTCTAATGGAAGTAGTGGGGGGGTTTCAGTCCTTTGGCATTCCATGTGACTCCTCTGTACCACGTCTGACTCTCAGTTGCTGTTGAGCAAGTTTCAACCAGCTGCGACTCTTGCAAATCAGTTTCATTCATTAATACACTTTCAGTTTTTTATCACTTTCTCTTCAGATCAATGTCAGGAGTGCACCTACCTTTTCTGTCCTGATCAGTGGCTTTATAGGCTTCAGCCAGCTTATTTCTGAGTCTTGTTTCCTGAATACAACTTTGCCCATTGCAGCTGCCCATTCCTGTTAGTTGGTGGGAGCAGTACAGCCTGGTTTGAACGTGGTCACAGCAGACTGGTAGGCACACACTTCTGTATTGCAAGTTCTCTTAGGCAGCCTTTTCTGAAAAGCAGAGAAAGGAAGAGAGAGGTCTTATTTCTGTTGTAAAGGCACAGTCATGCCAGAGTTAGTTATTAAAGGATAAATAGCCTTATTTCTCTATTTCTTTGGAATTGTTTGTGTGAATTCTATCCCTCAAGATGCCTATAGTTTATATTACTCCAGTGCTGCTGTGATCACCAAACTGCCCTAAAGAAACATGAATCCTTTGTCCCCAGGTCTTGATGGGAGTGAGTAAGCAGTGCCTGTACCACAGCGGGTCTTTTTCCCATCCTGGAAACAGCCTCCTGAGGGAGAAAGAATAACTTCATTTTGGTGCTTCTTCAGTCCTTGCTGCTTGTGGTGGGACTGCAGAAAATGTTGATAAGGGCTTCTGCTTTGGGGTGTAGGGGAAGGGCACTCAGGAGCTACGGAGAGATATGGCTGTCTTGCTTCATACATCAGCAAGCAAGTACATGAATTTTAAAATTTAATTTACTGTTAGCACTGTCTCCCTTTAAAATCTAAAAGGCACCTTACTGCTTGATCTTGGGCTGGTGGTGTTGTGATTGGTGCGTCTTTAGTTATGCAAATATTCAAACAGTACTTTTTCATAGTTTATAGTTACTTTCAGGCATGCAAGTTCAAACAAAATACTGTCTGTACCCTACCCAGCACTTAAAATACTGAAAAATTGGCTGACGTTTTTACCAGTGACTTCTTTAGTCTCTTGAAAGGCATCTATACTCTCATGATTCATTGGTGATTAATTCAGAATTCATTTTTACGTGGAATGAATATGGAAATTATGTGGTTTGTTATTGCTCTTATCTGTAGGTACATCTGTAGTAATGTTGGAGGTACTGAGGTCCTGGTAGGGAATGAGGGATTTTGACATACTTGTTCTGCTGATGTTTTGTTTGTACAAATGTGTTCATTTAAAAATGTAATCAGAAGCTTTATTCATACAATGCTAGGCTTCTGGTCTTTGTATCTGTTGTTCTGAACTTGTTGCTTTTGACCTTTGCTTTTTAACTTGAAAAAAATTAGTTATTTTCTTTATACTTCTAGACAAAACCTTCAGGATGTTTCACTGAACTCCCTTATGCAACTTGTCTTTGCAGCCTGAGATTTCTTAATGCCTCTGCCAACAAACTGGAAATGCTTCCTCCAGCCACTCTTTCTGAAGAAACCCATAGCATCTTGCAGGAATTGTATTTGACCAATAACAACCTCACAGATAAATGTGTACCCTTGTTAACAGGCCATCCACACCTGAAAATCTTGCACATGGCTTACAATCGCCTACAGAGCTTCCCTGCCAGGTAAGGAACTGGTTTTGTTGCCTTTGACCCACTGGTGGTGGGTGGGCATCAGGAAACATTTTCACAGTGAGAGCTAAGTTGTGCAGAAACGTGGTGGCACCTGCTGTATTTTGACTGTAGTGTTACTGCAGTGGATGGATTCATCCTCTGTGCACTCTTGCATGTGGCTGCCACATCTTGCCTCACCCAGATAAGTGAATGCTACACACTAGTTGGTGTGTTTTGATTATGCTTGAAACTCTTTTCAACTGAATTTATTCAGCATAGCCATAACACGCTTTTGAAGTCAAGCAAGGGATTCTTCCATTTTCCCTGGCTTCATCACTTTGCTTACACCTGGTAGGCTTTTCCTTACAAGATACCTGTGAGCATGGCAGTCTGGAAATGTCCTCTAGAAGTGGACTTAAGTCCACTAAGGAAAAATCCTCTCAGTCAGGAGATGCTGCCTTAGCAGCAATTCCTGTACTTTGAATTCACTCTGTTTTAATCAGAAGTCTTTCAAGTGTAAGATGTGCTGTAAAGCTGGTGGGTAACCTTGGAGAAGAGATGCCAGCAAATAAAGGAAGAAACATCTCAGTCCTTTTGTGCTTTTCTGAGCGTTCTGGGCTTCCACACCACGGGGAAGGGAGGCAGGTGAATTAGGGGGAAGGGTTGAGTGGGATGCTAGAAGGTGGAGGTGAATAATGGGGAAGAAGTGAGAAACTAGAGTTGAAAAAAAGGGGAAGAAAGGAGGAAAAAGAGTGAAAGTGAGCTGGGGGGATGAAAGCAAAACAAGTCATTTGAAAAGTGGCATTAACAAAACATTGACAGAAGCACACATTTTGTTCCACAGCTGTTAGCATCTGATGTGAAGAGAGGTGGCAGACACTGCTGTGAACAAGGTTCAAAGTCTGTGATTTTATTTTCTTAAAATAATGAAAACCACTACTCTTATCACCACTTCAAAATACAATGTCTGCGTATCAAAAGGAAAATTCTCAAACTTTTGTTTTCATAGCAAAATGGCCAAGCTGGAAGAGTTGGAGGAAATTGATATTAGTGGGAACAAACTGAAAGCCATTCCAACAACCATCATGAACTGTAGACGGATGCATACAGTAATTGCTCACTCCAACTGCATCGAAGTCTTCCCAGAAGTCATGCAGCTTTCTGAAATAAAGGTAGGAAACAAATGTGCTTTGGAAGAAGTGAGTATAATGCAACTTTACCAATTCTATTATCCCCTCAGGTTTCTCATTGCTGCAGGATAGTATATTCTTAGAGATTACAGAGATCTGTCAGCTGCTTTCTCTTCTGAGGTCATATGCAAAATATTCACCCCTGTGCTGCCTCAGAGCAAAATGGAGGAAGAGCCTCAAAATGTGATTTTTACACTCAACTTCCCTGGATCCTATCTTCTCTGCCAGATAAATGTTAATTGTCTCCCTGTGATAGCCTGTTATGATATGACTTAAGTATTTGGCAAGAGCTCTGCATGATTAACTCTTGTTACCTTGTCAGTTGGTTAGTTGTGTAGGAATAGATTTTGTTTAGAGCGCATGTTAAAAACTGCTGAAGCTGCAAGTAGGATAGGCTTTGGGGACAGGGATAAATTCCAGGAGTGCAGCATTTGAGTGTTCAGGCAAGCTACTTTCATTTTCCTAATTGCAGTCATATTTTGTACAACTAGGAATGCTTAATTTGTCTCTTGTATTTGATTCCAAAAGTAATGCTGTACTTGTTTTTGGGGAATGCATTGTTTGCTTGACTTCAGTGAAGAGCACTACTACTTACCTTGAATTGAGTGAATTGAGTTCCTATGTCTTGGCTGTGAATTGTATTCCTACTTCTTGCCAGGCTATAATGCAGAATATTTTGCGCTGTGTGGTGTTTCTGCTGGCCAGAGCTGGAAGACAGTTAACGGGCAGCATACAAATCTTGTGATACAGCAGAAAATCTCTCACTCTGCAGGGCTGAGAACTTATTACCTGTTTGTGGACTCGGAACAACTTGAGTGTCCTTCAGGTGCTCTGTGAAGTCAAAAGGCTAAGTTCCCAGACTGTCGTGTGTGCCTCAGTGGCTGGGGTCAGGCAGAGCAGCAGGAGCAATAATTCTGTTGGACAACAAGTATATGTAAAGATGAGCTTTGTGGTTTTAGCCAGGAAATCTCAAACAAACTTGTGGGTTTTTGAATACTCCTCCCTCTTTGGAACAATGGCTAGAGGAAATGGAGGGCTATTTAGGATCAGTCAGAAGCAGAGCCTTTTTTCTTAGAGGAAGAGTTGGGGTGGAGGAGCAAGGCTCTGCGGTGTAAACATTTAAAATATGGGGGTGGTGTTAACCAAAAAAAAAAAAAAGTAGTAAACACACTGATGGGGACCAGTCCACTTTTTAGTTTTGCTCGTGCATTTTGGTGACAGTTGAATGTTTTAGAAAAGCTCCAGTATTTAAAGTGCTAATGGGCCACAACACTTAGCTGAAACACGCTTTTGGAAGACCTGGCAATTTGATCCTGCTGGTTCCCTATGGTTATTTAGGTTCTTTTTAGCAGCAGAAAGGGGCATGGGCATCACTAACTGTTTTGGGACTGCAGGGATAGCGTGTGTGACTTCCTCAAAGAAGGCACAATGCTCTAGGACTCCACCTTGGTGGAAAAAAAATGCCTGGCCAGTACTCAAGCCTGGCTTTCACTTACGTGAGATGAGTTTATACAGTTGCCAAATGGGAAAGTTCCTTGTTGAGCATATTGGGTTCTTCTGGCCTCTTGATGATTTCTTTAGGTCAGGGCTAGAGCATTGCAGCTTGCATTAAAATAATTCATGAGGAAGTTTGGGTCATTTAGGGAGGGTGCTTTCTTGCATGCCTGGGGAGTACAATAAGGACTAAACATGAGTATGTAAAAAGTGGCTCTTAGACTGTTCTTCAAAAAGTACAAATAAAATCTAAGAAATCCTAACCTGATAAATAAGCTGTCTTCATTCTTGCCTAGGGACCAAGGGATCTGCTGTAGAGTTTTGCATATGGGACATTTAATGAGAACAATAAAATTATTTAACAGATTCTTCTTTTTTTTTGGTACTTGTTATTCCAGCATGCTCTTCCATAAAATTTGTAATGGCATTGAGGTGTTGAACACAGCAAGGCCTGCTGGCAGCTGCTTTTATCTGCAAGTAATTACTGGCTCTCTAGAAGCAGCAAGGAGTTGTGTGGAAGAAAAAAAGCTTACTGGAATAACTGTTCTGTTAAGCCGTCTGCTATTTTATTTGCGTGACAGATTTAAATGCTAATTTTCTTATCAGGTTTAGATAGCACCAAACAGTTAGTTTGATATAGATAATAAGGCCTCCATATTAAACAACCTCAGGGTTCAAGATTTGGGTCAGAAATTCATTATTTGCATTCCATGTATTTAATAAAATGTTAGGAGTTGTTTCTTTTCCAGATTTTGCTAGGTTATCTTACGCCTTCTTCCAGCCCAGGGCCCCATTTCTTTGAATACACCTACAAAAATGGAAGTGTCTTACTTCTGTCAATGGAAATTAAATAATGGTCACAACGTGCGGCTAGGAAGAGCTTCCCCCCAGCCCTTTCAGCTTTCTGTTTTATTAAAGTTTTTGAAGTCTTTCTCTTTTTGCAGGCTTTAAGTAGAAAATGATCAGTAGAACTTAATCTTTCTGAAATGTGTGGGTAGTTCTTCTACCCTCTGCTAAATACCAGCATGTTCTATCCTCTCAAATTTACTGTTTTTCTTTCATTTTTTTCATGCATGCTACACTGGTGGTCCTGTAATAGGGTGTGGGGAGTTTTTGTTCTAAAATGCTGCATTTTTCCTTGTGTATTAACTTTCATCCAGATATGCAGCTTTAAACAGTGTTTGTTCAGGGATTTTGTCATTCTAGTGCACTTGTTCTAGCTAATTTGTGTGTAGCTGGTGGATAGCCAGCAAGTTTCTCTGCTGGCTTGTATCACATTTTTTCTGAATATTTAAGCTTTTTTTTTTTTTTCACTAATTTTATTGTCTTGGTATTTAAATGCTAGTCCATCTAAGATAACGTGAATTAAAACTGTTTAAAACTGCTCCAATATTTTTTTTCCCCAACTGCTGCATCTCTCCTCCACATGCATTCATAACTCTGCTTATTTTGATATCCCTCAGTAAATAATGAATTCCTGAGAGCCTGCCCATACTCAAACAGGTTTAAACTGACTTTGGAGGAGGGACTGCTATGTCAGTGGCTTAGAAGCTCAAGCTGTATTTTATCTCAATTTCCTTTATCTATTAAAAGACTGGTTTAATCAGTAACATTTTTTCTTAAATGCTTGAAAACACATGGACCATCTTTGTCTTTGTGAAGAGCAGACAGAACTTATTAGTTTTGTAAAAAGATGATACATAGCCAGAAATGGGAATGAAGGGAACATGTGTCTAGGTGTCCCAGGCATCTGGTAAGATAGCTAAATGCATATGAATTTCTTTGGTAAGAGCCACTTACTTAAGTGAGTGGTGTTAGTTCTTTATTGTTCATGAAGCATGCATCAATACAATTAATCAAAATTTTGCAGATCTTGATTACAGCTGAATTCTCTTGCTTATTTGCTTTCCTTTTACAGTGTGTGGACCTAAGCTGCAATGAACTGAGTGAAGTCACATTGCCTGAAAACCTGCCTCCAAAACTACAAGAGCTGGATCTGACTGGAAATCCCAGATTAGCCTTGGATCACAAAACCCTAGAACTGTTGAAGTAAGTTACCTCACAGAGTAGGGAAGGGGGCAGAATGACTCCTGTTCCTAGGATGTGACAACCACAAAACAAGGAGGTGTAAAGCTCTCTAAAGGACTACAGCTCTCTGGAAGACTCACACCCCTCGCTCTGCTTGCAGCAAAGCTAGTTCCCTTGCTTTGAGACCCTCTGTTTCCTTCCTGTCTGTTTCCTGTCCTAGAACTTATGGGTCATCCATAACAGAAGTTTGTGAAGTGTTTTGTGTGTTCTTATTCAGTGTGTTGGGGAACTGCTGCACTAAACCAGATTATCTGTGGGTAGTGGTCCTGCCTTTAGCTTTTCTTACGTTCTGAATGGAACTGCACAAACTCCGAGTTTCCTTCTAACTCTGATGATTAAATGTTGAGTGATTCCAAGAAGGGAATCACTTTAATAAAGACAGGTCCTACTTGTCATAGAAGAAGGTCATGCTAGTGAAGATGACCAGCTTAGATGTTGATGGAAAGGCTGTGGCTGTTGATGACCAGTCACAAGTGGTCTTCTCCAGGGATCAGTATTTGGGCCAGTTCTGTATCCTATCTTTGTCAGTTATCTTGGTAAGGGGATTGAGGCACACCCTTGGTAAGTTTTCAGATGACACCATGTGGAGGAGGACTGCTGATCTGCTTGAGAGTAGGAAGGCACTACAGAGGGACCTCTGGACAGGCTGGATGGATGGGCCAAGGCCAATGGTATGACCTTCCAGAAGGCCAAGTGCCAGGTCCTACACTTGAATCACAACAACCGCATGCAACACCACCAGCCTGGGGAAGAGTCACTGCAAAGCTGCCCAGCGGAAAAGGGCGTGGGGGATTCTGGTTGACAGGAGACTGAACAGGAGCCAGCAACATGCCCAAGTGACCGAGAAGGCCAACAGCATCCTGGCTTCTATCGGGGTGTAGCCAGCAGGATGAGGGAAGTAATCAACCATCCTGTACTCGGCACCGGTGGGGCTGCGCCTGGAATACTGTGTTCAGTCTTGGTCCTGTGCCTACAAAAAGGACACTGAGGTGCTGGAGCATGTCCAGAGAAGGTTAATGAAGCTGGTGAAGGGCCTAGAGCACAAGTCTTACGAGGAGCAGCTGATGGAATGGCGTTTTTAAGCTTGGAGAAAAGGAGGCTGTAGGGAGACCTTATCACTCTCTACAACTACCTGAAAGGAGGTTGTAGCGAGGTGGGGGCCGGTTCTCTCACATGCAATCAACAGGACAAGAAGAAATGGCTTCAAGTTGTTCCAGTGAGGTTTAGACTGGACATCAAGAAAAATTTCTGCACCAAGCAGATTATCAAGCATTGGAACAGGCTGCCCAGGGAAATGGTGGAGTCACCATCCCTGGAGGTATTCAAAGGACTTGTAGATGTGACACTTAGGGACGTTGTTTAGTGATGGACTTGGCAGTGAATCAGGTTAGACTTGACTAAGCAGCCGTAGCTTACTAGTTAGCCTTGATGATCTCAAAGATCTTTTCCAGCCAAAACGATTCTGTGATTCTATGATTTATTTTTTAAGGATTCAGCAGTCTCTTTGTGGTGTTTGCTTTTAAATGGTTAAGGCTAAGTCACTGGAGTAATAAACCTCAGCTGTTGTGCCAGCAAGGGAAACTTATGGCATGAGTTTGCTTTTAGCTTGAATCAGCAGATTTAATCAAATTGAAATGGAAATTTGAATAATGATGAGTTTTCACCAGTAAAAACAAGTCCATGTTCTGCAGCAAACCTGGAGGAAGGAGGAGGAGAAGGGGTGTTCTTCTGTTTTAAGAGCTGCTTTGTTGTATACAGGAAACTTTCCTGAAGGAACAAGGTGTAAAATTGCTCTGGTTCATGGCAGGGCGAAAATACATATGTGCATATATATTTTTTTATATATATAAAACAAAGCTAATTGAATTGTTGAAACTTAAAGTGAAAGGTCAGCTTTCCTTGTCCATATTTTCTGCTGGGTTACACACAAGCTAATCTATCACCACTTCAGTATTCAGGCATCGTACCCTATAGCAGAATTGTACATTTTTGAGTCCTAAGTAGTAGAAGAGTAGTGTGGCCCAGTTGCTGGCCATATTGTCCTTTGATTCACAGAAAACTTTTTGTTGCTTTTCCGCGTTTTGGTGTTTGTGTGGGGTTTTTTTTGGTTTGTTTGTTTGTTTTTTAAACAAATTACTCTTAATACCTCAGGTCTGTTTTCTTCTTTAATACTCGTTAGCCACAGTCATGTGTTCCAGGCCTCCTGAAGAGCTTTTTAGTGACTGTACTAATATACTACAGTGACTTCAATGGTATGCTGCTATAATTGACTGTGAGGGAGGAGGTGGTCCTTTCACTTGTTTTTGTGGCAGCACAAAAACGCTTGTGCAGTTGGTACTTTTTATATCTTTTTTTTCTGCATGTGAAAGCCAGCTCTCCATCTGTGCCCTGGCAGGATTCAAGTAGGTAGTGGGTTAATATGTATTCATAGTGCTGGTGAGAAGAAGAGTCCTGTCACACATGCTTTTTTAATACGTATGGAGATCTTAAAGGAGGCTTGCGTGCTTAGGAGGAAGTTGTCAAGCGATTTGCTGGATGCAAGAATTTTCGGTAGCAATTTAAAAAAAAAAAAAAAAAAATGGTGCTACTCTGATTTTTGGGAAAAGAGCACCTAGTTCAATTGTAACAGTCATTTTAAATTAGGGGGAAAATAAACCATGCTGTCCATAAGCCTTAGCCCATGCTCCCTGCATAGCTTATGCTTCTGGATATCATTCCTTTCCAGGCACATGGTTTATTTGTAGTGCTGTCACTGAGGAAAACTGAAAGCAAGCACTGAGGTAGCTTTTTTTCATGACTACGGTGAAGCCTTGAGATAGCTCTGGGTCCTTGATTTGCCCTGGAACTGGGGGCCAGTCAACTCAGTTAAAAAAGAAACAAACAGAAAAGCATTTTTGATCCAGGTTCCTCTGCCCTGAAGGATAAGTGCCTGTATGAGAAGTCTGGAAAGAAAGTGTGTTGGCTTGTGTGTGTAGTGTTTTGCAGGTGCAGATGGAATTAAAATCTCTGCTACTTTAGAAGAAATCCAGGTTTCCAGTTTGATTTGGGGTCAAGCAATCTTTTCTAATGCTCATGGCAAGATGTTTGCCTCATTTGTCACACAGAGGGCTGCAAAACCAAGGGCTTAAAACACTAGTGTCTCCAACATTATTTATGTAATTTGTTTGCTTTGAAGCTGCCCTTGCTGATGTGCATCCTGGGTATTAGCATAAAAAGAAATCAGGGTGGATGTGACAGCACTTCGTGTTACTTGCGGAAGGCTGTTCAATGCTGAAAAGATTTGTGTGTTCAGGTCAGGGAGGAGTTTGGACAGAGAAAAATGAATGCTCGGAGTGAACAGTTAGACCCTTCTGATTGTGTCCTTTTATGATTTGTTTGGTTCATGAAAGGTTTGTGTGCCCTTGAAGTGTCGGGAGCTTGTGGGGAGCTTGCTTTCCCTGCCTTTGGAAGAAAGCTGTAGGGAGCAGGGAGGAGGTCAGCTCTCCCCAGCAAAGCAGGGCTCTGAAGAGAAGGGTGTAGAGAGGGAGGGCTGGGCCCTTTAAGTCTGCTGCACTGTGTGAGAGATTTGAAATTCAGGCTAAAGGCTATGTTGGTAGTAAATTGGAGCGTAGAGGATCAAGGGCCTAAGCAAAAACTGAACTGCACACTTGGGGAAGGCAGAATGGCTCCCCTGGCTGGTGAAAAACTTGCCATGTATTCCTACCAGGGTGGTTAGGTTTGAAACAAATAGCCCAGCAATGAGGGCAGGGAAGGAGAAGCCAGCTAAGCCAAACAGTGTAGCTGACACCCTAGTAGAGGGAGTTTACTTTTACTCAGTTATTTACTGCTTTTTTGTTCTTTGTACAGACACACAAAAATAATGACTTTGGATGTCCCGCTTAATTTTCTTCTGTTAAATGGATTACTAAGAACTGGGAGGGAAAAAAGGTGTTCTCTTTGCATTTTAAGCTGGATTATGTCAACATTTCAATCCGTTGCACCTTTTCCCTTTCCTTTCTCTTTGCAGCAATATCCGTTGCTTCAAGATCGACCAGCCCTTGGCCAGTGACGGTTCGGGAGCCCCGGCGGTGTGGAGCCACGGTTACACAGAGGCCTCGGGCGTTAAGAACAAGTATGGCCTGGCGTGTCTTGCCTTACAGGGGCATCCTGGCAGCAGAGTGCCTCTGTGCTTATACAGAGAAATCCTTTTCTCAGTGACAGTTTTGGGGACATTTTGGGCCTCACAAAGGCAGAGGCCATGCCGTGACTGTATATTTGTATATTGGGCCCCTGCCTGGGTCTCCACGTCGGCCTTTGTTGGGGAAGTTGCTAAGATACAAGTGTAACCGACACATTTTGTCTGTGCAGGATTCCCGTACGTGTGAAATATCTGAGTGTTGGAAAGCATTTTCCTCTTTGCAAAGCTTCTTTATCTTCAGTCAAAGGATGTTTACCAAGTAAATCAGAGAAACTAAAGGAAGAGGCAGAACAGCCAAAACTCTGAATATTCATAGTGTGCAGGGCTCCTGTGACTAAGGCAGCACTTGACAAATAATGTACCAAGAATCTGCTATTCTGTGTTACTGGCAATGTGATGAATCTTTCTTTGTTCCTTAAATACCTTTTTAGAAATCTTTGGCTACCCAGGTTTCCGTAGCAAGTGCCAACAAGCTTTTACTTACTTGTTAACTCATTTAACATAACCCGGTCATCAGCATGTTAAATGACAAGGATGGCTTTTGGAGGAGCAAGTGCAGTTTAAACTGACGTTGTTTGATATACTTTTCCCCCTATTTCTACAATAAGGGACTTGTTCATATGCTGAAAAGGACAAAGAATCCTTAAGACTTGGCTTCTATTACTGGTACAGTTCTCTCAACATTCTGGAACTACTGATGGGCCTGACTCTTCTCCACAGCTCAGAAAGCAGTCCTGAAATGCTTGTGAGCAGAGGTGGCTAAAAGTAGTTCTTGGACCAGACCACATCCCTCTGGTAGAAATGATGTGGTAAGAAACTAGTAGTGGGTAAGAATCTTGATGTTCTCCTGCTTTGTTTTTTTCACCAGGCTATGTGTGGCAGCACTTTCAGCCAATAACTTCTGTGACAACCGGGAGGCACTTTATGGTGTTTTCGACGGTGACCGTAACGTGGAAGTGCCATATCTGCTGCAGTGCACAATGAGTGACATCTTAGCAGAAGAGCTGCAGAAAACAAAAAATGAGGAGGAATACATGATCAACACTTTCATCATTATGCAAAGGCGAGTCTTTGATCTGAAGCCTTTTTTACTTTGTATATGCTTACTGGGCACTTTGTTCATTTTCAGGTCAGACACTTGCTCTTTTCTTGCTTCAAAAAATGCCAGAGGGGAAGAAAAAAACCTGGTATCTAGCTGTGACTTCTTTTATTGCTTGTCTTGTGGATATTCCTCTCTGTTCCTTTCAGGTGTGGGGAGATAAACCCCAACACCTCCCTACCCAAACAAAAAAAACTACCCACCTACCTACCTTTAAAGCTACTAAATGCTCATGACTAGGTGGCAGGTTGAGGTTTACTCTTTTCTGGTATATTCTCTAAGTCTGAGGGTTCACAATTGGCCATAACCAGGTCAGTGGTATGAATCTTGTGATCATCTTTTAAACTTCCTTACTACTCCTGACTGCAAAGGCTGGCCTAATCCTTTCTGTTTCTCTGTACCAGTTCAGTTTACTTAAGGTTACACAAATACTTAAAACGTGTAGTTTGACTCCTTAGAAATGTCTGTGCCCTGTCATCCCTTTGGCCTTGAATAGTGTTTGGGCAGGACCCATCCAAGAAGACAGTTTTACGATAGTTGTGAGTGTGATAGTAGCTCTGTATAGTGGTTTGGAAATGTGCATGCTTGCTCTTATTGACAGAAGAAATTGTGCCTGAGGAGACACCAGGGGAAGGACGACTATGAAGGGAATTGAACAAAGGAGAACAAAGAGGCCAGGGCAAAAGGAGAAGGCAAATAAGGAGCTTAGAGACTGAGAAAATGGATCAAGTTAAAAGTAGCATTGTGTATCATTCAGTTGCTGTACCTTTGGAAATGAAAAATACTGAAGTTCCGGTACTGGGAAAAATATGGAAGCAGTAGGATGGTATTGAAGCTTACAAACAGAAGAGAGAAAATGCAAAAATGCTTCCTTCCCATAGTAGCTTATAACAATGCCTCAGGCCGGAAGCTGAGAAAGTGATTGCCTTATACTTAAAATATTTTAAAAATAACACATTTTAATATCAAGAGTACTTATTAAGTGGTTTTGCTTACTCCTAATGCATTTGCATGGAAATATGACATTCCTACAAAAAGCTGCTATTTTTTTTGCTCTCAAGTCAAAATAAGCTAACTAACCCTTCTTTGGAGAACCAAAAATAGTATTAATTCAGGTTGAATTTAACTATTCATTGAGGATTCCTAGAGGCTATATGCCATACTTCTGAAGTGTTTTTTGAAAAATAAAATAAAAAAGCACATTGGAGCTTGGTTATAAACGCATTTGTGTGTTCTCCCCTCAGGATTTTGACTCGAGTTCTTGCCAGCTATACCTAGCTTTAATATAAATTTTATTAACCTTTGTAATTAGCTTTCTAATTACTGTAATTCCAAATTACTACAGGAGAAGGCCGTGATAAAAAAGATACTGGCACAGATGGATGGTTTTTCACAGTCTAGTACTGAAATTAATTTACTTTCTAATGACAGGGTTCTGAAAACTTCAGTTTATCCAGAGTTTGTTTTTTTTTCCCCCCACTATGACTCCTGCTAAAACAGCGGGCTTAAATATTTCTAAGACCCTGTTTAATGGGTTAGTAACTGACGGGGTAAGTGAGCAGTCTGCCTTCTTACAGTGGAGTTAACAGCCAGTATGCTTTTCTTTGGTTATCATTTGATGCTTTTAAAAGCATTATTCTGAAGACCTCTCAAAACAGTGAATGCCTGTCTTCTGGCTTTGCTCAGAACCAGAGGTTTTCATGGTTAGACTTCTTATTTTTGTAATCAGATCTGTATCTTCAGAAGCCAAAGAGCCAGCTGGATAATATGAACGCCCTTTGTAAGCTCTACTTGAACTCTTGTAATAGTCCTCGGTACTTACTTCTGCTTCTCTTTATCTGCCGTTTAAAATAGATGTATTTTAAGATGTAGGGGTAGACAACTGTGCAACTCTAAAAACTGCAAAGATGTTTTTTTGTTGTTCTAAAATTGATCACATCTGAGTATCTGCATGTGTTAATAACACGCTGCCTGAGAGTTGCGTGTGACTGTCCCTGCAGTGCTGCTGTAGTGTCAGAGTCTTCAGAGGAGACTTTTGTTTCTGTCCCAGTGATCCAATGGAGTCAATGCCCAGAATCCTTGTGCTTGCAGAACAGCAACTGCCTCTCCATAGAACCCCTAACACTTGCTTTCCAATTAAAGAACATGTTTTGTTTAAATTCCAGGAAACTTGGAACAGCTGGACAGAAACTTGGAGGCTCTGCTGTCCTTTGCCATATAAAACATGATCCCATGGACCCTGGTGGATGCTTTACATTAACCTCAGCAAACGTGGGGAAGTGCCAAACGATTCTCTGCCGGAATGGGAAACCTCTGCCTTTGTCCAGGTGTTATGTCATGAGTTGTGAAGAAGAGCTGAAGAGGATCAAGCAGCACAAGGCCATTATCACAGAGGTCAGCAAACAGTGACTGTTGCAGCTTCCTTGGAGAGTATTTGCATAGCAGTGCGTGAAGTTACATGCTGATTTTGGTAACCTCTAAGAGGCAGTGTTAATGGTTTGGGTTCTAGAGCTGCATTTTCCTTTCAAGGTGATTCATATCATGCAATGAAGTTGCTTTTCCATTCCACTGCCACACTGGAGTTTGGTTAGCTTCAGAGAGTGAGCAATTGTGAGCTTTTTGCATTGGAGCAGGATAGCAGACGCCTTCCTTGTAATGGGGAGAGGTGTTGCTGAGTTAGACCTGTTGTGAAGCACCTCTCCAATTGAAAAGGAGGAGTGGGCAGAGCACCAGGAGCACTGCTCTCCTTCCCTTAGGAGACTGCTTGCTCCTGGCAGGCTCACTGTGCTGTGTGAGCTCCTGCATTCCCAGAGCTGCCCTTTGACAGGCTCTCTTGAAGAGTGCACTTGTCCAAAATTCAAAATTCACCCTGGGTTCACCTGAAACATGAGAGAGGAGAAAACTATTTGTTCCATTCTTGAACACTTGAAGCCACTGCTGTCAGTTTTGCTTTGCCTTGTGTGACATATGTATAGGAACAGATAAATATTGAGTACTCCTAGTCATGGAGGACAGGGCAGAAAACTCCCTGCTGTATGCCTGTGAGCAGGGTGTGTGTGTGTGTCTAGAATAAGTCATGTGCCTATTGATCGTGCTAGGGAGAGGTGATGAGAGAGCTCAAACGTGACAAGTTGGAAGGGAGTCACTCCAACATATAGTGTGCATCACTGAGGTGATGTTCTGTAAAGGAAAAGGGAATTTTCTGTGCCAGATCTTAATATTCACTCATTGATTTCATGTATGTTGATGGTCTGTCACTGCTGTCAGCCTTCTAATGGACAAGTTAACAAGCCAACAAGAGTTTTTGGGTTTTTTTTCCTCCTGAGTGATTTTAAAGGGGAAGACTTTTTTAGTCTTGGTTCAGTTCTTTGTGGTTATCTGCTTTATAATAACCACTGCAGTCATCATCTGAACCAAATGAATGTAAATCCTCACTTTTGTTGTTCTTTTTGAACATGCAGCTGTTGGGATGCAGCTATTGCAGCAGGCTGACAGATAGCTAGGCTTGCTGTTTCAGGCCCTTGCTCTGCTTATTCTGGAAGCTTGCATTCTAAGCAGGGTAGGATCCTGGGATTTGGACATGCACGTGATTTACGTTTTAAATACATGAATTTTTACTGCTTTTTTCCCTTCAGATATGACTCCTCCTCCTCTTGGAAGTGTCATACCTAAGTGGAAACATAGTAATTAGTTGGAGCCATATAAAAGATTTCACTACAGCTCAGCTGACTGAGAAATGCAGACTTCTCTGCTGCATTTGACTCATATGCTTCATTTAAAGTTGGTGGGTTTTTTTTAATGAACTTTTGTTTTTGAAGTGGCGAGCCAAGATGAAACCTATGATTGTTAGAGCTGCAAGAGAAGCATCATAATCTGCCCCATATCAAAAGGAGCTGTGTGGCTTTGTGCTGTTTAAAGCCAGGTGGAGGAGGGATAAGTCTGACTCACGGGTAAAACATTAATCCATTTGGCTCTCGCAGCTGCAGAAGGAAAATAGACGGCTCTTTGTTGTAAACTTCAGCTTTTTTGGTCTGTGCATAGGTGATGCTAATGACAAATCAGTAGGGTGTAGGAGGCGTGGTGCAGGATGGCAAACCAGCCATTGCCGTGCTCCCATCCCAGCTCTGTCACCTTGCAAGTCACTCTGCTTTACTGTCTTCTTGTCTGCAAACGGGGTCCTGCAAAGCAGCCGTCGGTGAAGCGCAGGGAGGTGCAGGTGCTGAGTATCCTCACCTTTGTCTCCGCTTTCCTGTCCTTTCTAATTTCAGGATGGCAAAGTGAACGGTGTGACAGATTCAACAAGAATCTTGGGGTACACCTTCCTTCACCCAAGCGTGGTGCCGCGTCCCCACGTCCAGTCCATCACCTTAACGCCGCAAGACGAGTTCTTCATTCTGGGCAGCAAGGGGCTGTGGGACAGCCTCTCCATGGAGGAGGCCGTGGAGGCCGTCAGGAACGTGCCCGACGCGCTGGCGGCTGCCAAGAAGCTTTGCACTTTGGCCCAGAGCTACGGCTGCAACGACAGCATCAGTGCTGTCGTGGTTCAGCTCAACGTGACGGAGGACAGCTTCTGCTGCTGCGAGCTTAATGGGGTCCCACCCCCGAGCCCGGGCATCTTCCCCCAGTCTGTCAACGTGGTCATCAAGGACAGGCCGACGGATGCGCTCGGGATGCCGTCCTCGAGCAGCGGCATGGCTTCGGAGATCAGCAGCGAGATCTCCACCTCTGAAATGAGCAGCGAGGTGGGCTCCACGGCCTCCGACGAGCCC
The DNA here is from genome assembly GCF_000691845.1 of Merops nubicus. Classification (NCBI taxonomy): domain Eukaryota; kingdom Metazoa; phylum Chordata; class Aves; order Coraciiformes; family Meropidae; genus Merops; species Merops nubicus. The sequence continues at coordinate 12,557 of NW_008584753.1, read as the reverse complement.
CCCCAGGGGGTGATGAACGAGAGCAGCCCGGCCTACCCCGGGGAGCAGCGCTGCATGCTGCACCCCGTCTGCCTGTCCAACTCCTTCCAGCGGCAGCTCTCCAGCGCCACCTTCTCCAGCGCCTTCTCCGACAACGGCCTGGACAGCGACGACGAGGAGCCCATCGAGGGGGTGTTCACCAACGGCAGCCGCGTGGAGGTGGAGGTGGACATCCACTGCGGCCGAGGCAAGGAGAAGCAGCTTCTCCACGTGCCGGTGGAAGCCAGCGACGAAGGGATCGTCATTAGTGCCAACGAAGAGGAGCCCAGCCTCCCCAGGAGGGCTGAGAATTCCGCCACGGGCACGATAGGGCGCCGGCGGGGCAACGGTTCCGTGGCGCCCCAGGAGAGGAGCCACAACTTGATTGAAGTCGCGACAGATGCGCCGCTCAGAAAAACGGGGGGCTACTTCGCTGCCCCCGCACAGCCCGATCCGGACGACCAGTTCATCATCCCACCAGAGCTTGAAGAGGAAGTCAAGGAGATAATGAAGCAGCATCAGGAGCAGCAGCAGCAGCGACAATATCCAATGGACCACCTGGCAGACTATTATGATACGCCACTATGACCCACTCTGCTGCTCAGAGATCAACCGACAAACAGGGAGACTTGAGCACGGGACCCAGCGGGCTCACATTACAGCAGGGGTTTTCCTTATCTTTTTCCTTTATTTACTTCCTTTTCCTTATCCTACCACTACAGATAGCTGCAGCTTTTCAGATTGTTAGGTTTAATATTGACTTTCTTCTAGAGACGCTTGACTGGTAAAGTTTAAAATAGTTAATCTTCCCTTAACATATCAAGTGTAAAAACAAAACAAACAAAAAAAACCCCAACAACAAACAAACAAAAAAACACACACACAAAAGGTTTAATATATTGCTGAGAAACAGATGATGATGTAATATTTTTTAAAATGGATTGTTTTGTTTGAAAAGCAGGGCAGTAGCCAGTGCTAAATGATTTAAGTAATATTGTAATACTGTATTTCTTTGAGAGAAAAGGCATTTTTTGGTCTTGAAAATGATAGACATTTGTAGAATATGGAGACTAACTCCTAGGAGTTGCTTTACTCTTTCAGGTGACTTAAGTCACTGAGATTCACTAATTTTCTCTGAGAGAACAGTTGATTGAGAAATTCCTGTAAATAGCTCAATGTTGTATAGTGATGCTTACATGTTTTGTAGCCTTGGCATTAAGGAGACAAGCTGAAAAATCGACCTTTTTTCTTAAGTGACTCTTTGGACCATGGTCACTGAGCGTAACTGACTGAGTGGCTGTATATAAATTAGCTAGAACTGAGATGACATAGACCATTTAAAGAAAACCACTTTTTCCTCTGGTCTCTCTTTCCTTACTTTTACAGACAGTTTTTTTCCGTGTTCTTTACTGCTGCCACAACCAGCATGATTGTATAGAGCTCATGTGGTGTAGAACATTTACATACTGAGAGTTATATTAAAGCTGAATGCACAAATGAACATGTCATAGTTTTTGTTACAATAAATATGAAATTTACACCTGATGTCTGCTGTTGTCTGAATAGCTGAGCAGCGGCTTCAAACAGGAGATTGCTGCATCAGTGTGCTGCTCAATTTAAACCAAGGAGCACTGAAACTTTTCCAGTTTGATCACATTTTTATACTAACTGCAGAAGCTCATGTGTACTTTTAGAATTTAATGGCCATGCAAAATGGCCTTTAAAAGATAGAAAACAACTGTCTGAAGAACTTACCTGTTTCTTCTTTTTCTTTCTGAGTACTAATTCAGCACGATTGATTTGCCATTTGCCACAGTATTGACAATGCCAGAAGACTGAAGAGGAGCATTGCTCTGGCTCTGTCCCACTGGGACTGAGTAACTGAAGATAGAAATTATGAAGGATAATGTGGGGCTAAGGAAGGGGAGAAAGAAGGCATTAAATATGGAGAGAAGAGGGAAAAATAGAAGGTAGAAAAGTGACCTCAAAGCTACCTACATAAACTTAGATTTGCTCAAATGTGTCGAATGAACCTGAGTTCAAAGGCAGTTTGACTTCAGTAGCAAAAAGATACTTCTTTTGTGATTCCTGTGGGAAAGGAGCAACACACTATTTTCAGTATTGCCTCCAACCAACTACTCTTTTTTACTTGTCACTCTAAAAAGCTAAATTACTGTGTGGTCATGACAGTCTCTTGCTCCTGCTTGACCTTTGGTCTGCATTTTGGGAGAGAACTGTGGTAACACGCTGTTGTCCTTATTCTGATCTAGGGTGAAACAGCCAAGTTAGAACAGGATTGCTGTTAACAAGAGACTTTGAGTTTCTTTTCCTTAAATAATAACAGCAGAGAAGCAAACATGAAAAACTTGGCTTGGTAAATGTTTATAGCTCTGTCTACTGTAGATCTAGAAGACTGGAATTTGGGTTTAAAAATATCTCTAAAGAAAGCATATTAAATAATGTATTTAAACAACCATAGTTTGAGGTTTATTGGCTAGTAACTCTTGGGCATTCTTTGGTAAACGTTTTGTATATTTCATATTTTGTTGGATGTTATGTTTTTCTTGGTGTCCTTGGACAGTGTTATCTTTTCTTAATCTTCTTTTCAGATGTTGCTTGAGGCTGAAGGTGGTAACTAGCAAGGACAAGTGCTTACAAGTTTATAGAGTTTCCTGAGCAAGCTGGAAAATTCTCTTCCACTGCTGGTGGAGGAGTAATCTTGCTGCTGCAGTATGTGGTCTCTATTAATGACAAAGTGCCTCTGATTTGTTGTACACGTGGTACTCCGGTGAGAGGAGCAGAGGTCAGAGCAGGAGTGGAAGGAGAACCATTTCCTGTGAGATAAATTTTGGCCTAACACTGAGAACTGGCACGCCCTGCTGTGCCCTTTCCTCCTCTGAATAGGAGTATATGGCCGCAGGCCTCAGAGAGACCTGCCATTGGCAGGACAGACTCGGAGAGCTCGCCAGCCCTTGTGGCATTAGCAGCAATGCAGCTTCTCTCCTTATGGCCTCACCCTGAAGCATAGATGGTCAAAACTGACGCCCCACCAGGGCCTGCCGCTTTCAGCCTGCTGCCTTCTATAAAGTTAACTACTGCATTCTGCTGTCAGAGCTTCTGTAGCATCGGAGTGACAGGATTTTGGCTGAGGAGCTGTACCTTTGGATTTCTGTTCTGCCTGGAGAACACATTTGTGGTAGGAGCCTGTCTTAAGAAGTCATAACTGGGAAGGATTGATGCGTTCATAGGGGTGACTTCATCCCACTGCTGGGCTTTCCATAACATGCCAAACTAGATCGGTACGTTGGGTGGCTGGAAGCATCTTTGGAAAGTTTATAATTTATTTATAACCAAGGGCAAAGGGCATTTTGTTCAGGCTTCAAACTGGGGCTTAGAAAACAAGGTATGGTTTTTGCAGCTCATGACTTTCCTGGACATTGCTACCCTCTCACAAAAGGGGTTAGTATGTTCTTAGGAGCACTGAAGCTGAAATCATGTATTTCATCTAGGTGCCTTACTCTTGTATGTGATTTTATTTGCACAGTGTATTTTACATGATTTTGACCTACTGGGAACTGTCTTGGAGAAGTTAATTTGGTTGCAGAATTTTCCAGCTGTAGGAGGGGCACAGGTTGGGGGCTAAAAAGAAAGGAAAGGCTTTCAACTGGGGAAAATACAGACCTCTGTTACCTTTATGATCACATCTTCTGTGTCTTTTGAAGCTTGCTGATAGCTGTTTCTGAGATGAGCAGAAATGCACAAACGGGAGGAGGTAGATGGCTGGTGGCAGAAAAATTAGCAGATCTACATTAATCCTGCAAGTTTACTTTAAATAGGAAACTGATGGTACTGAGAAGTAACTGATTTGCTTATGTGCTCATATATGTGAGCATTTTTTATGACAAGTTTTTTCTTCCTTTCTGTCATAGCATCTGAACATAATGTATTTAGTTGAGCGTGAATAATCTCTTGGTGTTGTGCTGCTGCGTTCAGCGTGTGACACCACTGTCTTCTTGCTGGTAACCAATGCAGTGGTGGTGTTGCCTTCCTCTGGCTTAGTGCTTTTGGAGAGGGACAGCTATGTCTGTGTAGGTTGGCTCCCTCACTCCTGGAGAACATGGAGCTCCTGCAGTGTGCCCTGTGTGTTATCCTGTAAGTACTCTCCTTGTAGCAGTCTCGGCTTGATCACTCACCATCATGCTCACAAGTCATTGTACTGGTTTCAGCTGGGACAGAGGTAGTTTTTATTTTTAGTAGCTATAATAGTGCTGTGTTTTTACTTCAGTGTGGGAATTAGCATGCAAAGAGTGTTGATATTATGCTGATGGCTTTAGTTGCCAAGAAATCAAGAGCTTTTCACCTTCCCATGTCTTGCTAGCATGCAGGTGCAGAAGAAGCTGGGAGGGAGCACAGCCAGAACAGTGGACCAAAACTGGCCAATGGAATACTCCATATCGTGTCGTGGTCAGTATGTAGATGAGGGTGGGCAGGGAAGCTGGTGGTATTCCAGGATTGTGATTTCAGGGTTTTCTTTCCTCCAGGATTGCTAGCCAGGAACAGGCTGGGCATTGGTCAGCAGGTGGTGAACAATTGCATTGTGCACCGCTTGTTTATATATTCTGTTATTACTATCATTATCATTTGATTTTATTTCACTTATTAAATTGTATTTATCTCAACCTACAAGTGTCCTTGCTTTTACCCCCTGATTCTCTCCCCCATCTCCTAGGGTGAGGGGAGGATGAGTGAGCAGCTGCAGGTACAGCTTCAAGCCACAACAGCTGAGCAATTTTCTAGAAAATTGTGCATATTTATACTTTGCTGCTTTGGAAGCACCTCCACATGGGGTGGGTGTTACCTTTGGAGGTAGTTTCTGCATCTCTGCCTTAGTCGTGAATGCTGTCTTTTAGATTCAGCCTTGCAGATCTGGGCTTGCAGATACTCATTGAGTGGGTTGGTTGGATAACCTAGTGAAGAGTTTACTGATCTGGGGTGAAGAAGGGCTGGGATTGATTCAAGCAGAGCAGTAGGATTCAAAGGAGTAAACAGTGAGCAAGGTGTTAACTTCAGCCTGATTGCCCTGGACGCTGCCTGCCATCAATGGAAAGATGAGCTTTTGTAAGAGACAGCACTCAAGTCTTAAGCTGGGCAGATCTCAGCAGTGCTGTAGGGTCAGGTCCCTCAGGGCTTTGGCTGCAGTGGGAGCTGTGGCCAGAAGCTGGTAAAAAATATCTTTCCTGTTTAGCTGGAACCAGGACATCTTGGTGTCTGTTAAATGACTCTCTTCTGTTAATGGAAATGACTCTACCTTGCTGTGAAGCTGCTTTACTGCCCTGCTTTGTTAATTCAGTGGCCTTGCTTCAGGGCTAACTTCCTGCACTACTGTTGGATTAATTGATTTGTTTCCTACCGGTTGGATTGTTACCTGCGTGCTTCCAGTGCTTGGAGTGAGGATTTCATGGGGTGCTGTGTGAGCCAGTCTGTTCCTCTCGATGGCTTGCGTTTCGGTGAGAGCTGTGCTGGGCCCCAACATTGGTGGTGCAAGTGTTCAGATCCCTGTGTAAAAGGACTGCTGCTTCTATGGAAAGATGAAAGTCAAAATTCATCTGCTGCCTGAAAACAAGTAAAACCCTTCACAGCCATTACAATCAAAAAGTGGGGTTAGAAAAACCCTAAATATTTCATATATTAACAGTAGCCCCAGGACAGAATCAGTATATAATTTATGTAGGACATCAGTGGGGGAGAAAGTTCCTTGTTTGCTCCAAGTGCCTGGTTTAAATTATTGGTCTCTACTTTTCCCCATCTTGGTTTAGTTGTATTTCCATTCCTTTTGAGTTCAACAGTTCATCCTTTAGATCACACTTGATCAGGCTGACAAGTTGAGATTCACCTGCGGTTGACTTGGATACCTTGTCCTGCCTTTTATCTCCTGCAATGAGATAAGCTTGCCCTCTGTTATGACTGAGGCAGGATCCGAATGGGGCAGATGCTATCTCATCTTTTTTCCATACTTTCTTACATGTTGTAAGCTGAAGGGAGAGGCTTAATCTCCAAGAGTTCATCAGGAGCATGACAGCACTCTGGCAACATGGAAGGTTGTATAAGTGCTGCAATGTGGCAGAGACCTGAGGCAGGCGGGGCTGGTCTGCTCCTTGGCAGGGGCACCCAGCATTAGATGAGCCCCTGAGGCTTGCTGCTGTAGGAGAACTAGAGAGCCTGGTTTACAACCAGAGTCTGTGGTTTCTTGCACCCCGGGCTGGAAGGAGAGGGTGAAGTTGGCAGTATCAAGGTTGGCAGCACTGCCTGCTGGTGGGTGAGGCTAAGCTGGCTCTTCCTGTCTCATCTCTGTCTGTTAGGGTCTCGGTTCCAGTGTCCAGTTGCTCATCACAGCCCCCAGCACCTCATCTGCGTTTTCATCTGAGCTTGTTCTTCTGTGTTACTTACGAAAACTTAGGCAACAGCCAAAAAAGGGATCTCTTACCACTGGTTCTGTGGGATTGCATTTGGATGCCTGTGTTTAGGGTAGGTAGGTGTCCTAGGGTTCCCTGGGGCCAGCAGTGGCTAGGGATGGGGCAGTGAAGGCCTCTGACAGCCCCTGGTGTCAGCTGGGCTGCAGCCTGCAATAGGAACCTGGGCACAAGACACAATGCACTGAGCACAGCAGGCTCTTTTCCACGCTTACATCAAGTACAGCTGCACAGAGAAATATGTGTATTTTAACAGTTGAGTTGTCAGTATTGACTCACAGAACAGATGGACTTGTTTTGATAATTAAATGTGTGCTGTTGAATGCTTTAAAGAAAATTGGGATGCACAATGATAAAGGAATGGTGATATCGCAGAAGTGAGTTGGTGGCTTGTGAATTAGATGCTTATTTGTTGTAATCCCTCCTAAGAAGAAGAGGTGCCAGCATTTTGTTTAAAAAAAAAAAAAAATCTAAAAAACCCAAAATGCAGTAGATGCACTTGCAGTTAGTACTTATCTTGGCTCTGAAAAACAGAATAGAGAAGTAGAATAATGGGATATATGGTGACATACGGTACACAGAATATATAGTGAAGTTCTGTGCTCAAATCTATTTAAAATTGGGTGGCAAGGGAGAGCACAAACTGCTATCTTTTGGAAGGGGCCCTAGCTGGCCTGAAAGCAGCCAAGGACCCTGAAAGCAAGCCTTGGGAGCCTGACTGACAGGTCACCTCTGGTAGTGCTGTTAAACCGCTTTAGGGAGCCAGAGGTGGAGTCCATATGAGCGAGGGGTAAAGGGATTATCCCATTCTCTCATTTCTGTTGGGCAGAATTTGACCACAGGGGCTATTCAGAGTCAACTCAGGTACCAACAGTCTTCCCCTGGCATTCCTTGGAAATGACAGATTGGATGGAAACATGAAAAAATATGTCCACTGTCGACCCTGCTTCCTGCACCCTCTTCAGAAACACTGACTGGGGCTGGGGGGATCTGCAGCAAGTGACGTTGCCCTCTCCTGGTGATCGGTGACTTGCACTTGTGGGAACCAGAAGCACTCTCCTTGTGAAGAATGAAATATGTGGTTTTCAGGCCTCCTGTTTTTTGGTTGGGTTTGTTTTTTGTTTGGTTGGTTTTTTTCTGATTAAGAGCTGAGCCTTTGCATTTGGGGTAGAAAAAGGCAACCTGACATCTGCAGGGGCTCCCCCTCGTGCTACGGCAGGAGGGGATGAGAGTTGCTGCATCCTCGGTGGGAGCCAGTGAAAGGAGCACATCTGGTGTACCACGTCGTGTGGAGTGATGTGAGAGCACCGGTGGTCCAGAGGAACCTTCCTTCAGCTGAACACACAGCAGGAAGGCAGCAACACTGGCACGGCAGGTAGCTGCTATGTAGAGGCCAAGGACTCTTGTGCACCCTGAAGCCTGCTGAGCCTTAGAAGCCATTGCTGCGAGTCTAAACGAGGATGCAAGAGCTGGAGGCGCCTGGGAAGCTAGACCTGCTAATGCTTAGTAAAGCATCTGCAATGCTGCCAGGGAAGAAGATGATCTTAATGAGCTCTTGAATAGTCTTAGTGAATGGGCAATTAGATCTTGATCAGTGTGCCTTATTTGGACCAATGAATTGCCTAATCTTCACCATCAGAGCTGATCCACAACAGTGGCAAAAAATCTAAATCTCCTTCAGGCTGCTCTGGGACATAGGGCCATCTTGCTGGGCAGTTGTTTTTTGCAATCTGAAGGAAGGAAAACACTTTTTTTACTGTTTCTACCCTCCCCCCATGTTGACTAGAAATACTAGCTAACCTCCACCCAGGCTTAAACTCGTTAATTTTCTGTCACCAGCTCTGTCAGTATCCTATGGTTTCCATCGTTCTGTGCTGAGAATCCTGCCCTAAAATACTGAGTATTTTAGGTCACATATACAGGTCCCGTGTGCAGGACCTGGCACTTGGCCTTGTTGAACCTCATACAACTGACACTGGCCCATCAATTCAACCTGTTCAGATCCCTCTGCAGAGCCTCTCACAGAATCACAGAATGTCAGGGGTTGGAAGGGACCTCTGGAGATAACGAGTCCAACCCCCCTGCCAGAGCAGGACCATATAATCTACGGCAGGTCACACAGGAACTCATCCAGATGGGTCTTAAAAGTCTCCAAGGTAGGAAGTTCCACAACTTCTCTGGAAAGCCTGTTCCAGTGCTCTGGAATCCTTACAGTAAAGAAGTTCTTCCCCATGTTGAGGTGGAACTTCTTGTGCTCCAGCTTGTGACCATTACCCCATGTCCTATCGCAGGGCATAAGTGAGAAGAGGTTGCCCTTTCCTTCTGACATCCAGCCCTCATATATTTATACACATTAATTAGATCCTCCCAAAGTCTTCTCTTCTCCAGACTAAACAGCCCCAGGTCTCTCAGCCTCTCCTCATATGGCAGTCTAAGTGGTATGAACACTCAATTTGGTGTCATCTGCAAATTTACTGAGGGTGCACTCGATCCCCTCACCCAGGTCACTGATAAGGATACTAAACAAGACTGGCCCAGAACTGATCCCTGAGGGACACCGCTCGGGACCGGTCACCAGCGGGATTTAACTCCATTGCCCACAACTCCGGGCTCTTTTGAACCAGTTGAGCTTTTTTGTTGCATACTTCATATGTGTATACACACATCTCAAAGGAATGCTTAAAGTAATATAAGCCAAACAAGAAAATGTTATGGTTCTGATTAGAAGTGATTACATGAGACTTTAAAATAAGTATTTATAATTTAAGTAATACCTTAGAGAACTCTTTAACACTTTGAACATCAACAAACTTCATAGCATTATTGTGCTTTTGAAGAGACAGGACTGTCTGTATGTATGGTTCAGCCATCCAGCCAGTTTTAACCCAGTGAAGAGTCCACCTGTCTCTGCCATGAGCCACCAGCCTGTCCAGCAGAATGCTGTGGTCTGGTGGTAGTACAAAGCTGTGCTTAAATCTATAAATCTGGGTATGGTGGGAAGCCTAGGAAGGATGTATATGCAATGATCAGTGTGTCCTCACAGCTTACGAAATTCAGTTTTTGTTGAACAGCTGGGTGAATTCAAGTGTCCTTTTTTCCTCTTGCCCTTCCAGTACAGGAAAGCAAAGAATCAAAGTTTTCATATCCCTATAAGTGCCTCAACACCTCTATTACACAGTTATTGAAAGTAACTTATCCAAACCACTTCTGAGTTTTCTAAAGCCTGTTTAAAACACATATTCCTTACCTGTGTGCATATGTCGCATGAGATTTTCTCCGTCCTTCTGAAAAACCATTTACCTGCAAAACACATGCGTGCCTTTCCCTCTCTTCAGCATGGTCTGAGAGTTTCTAGAAGTCTAGTAGCAGAAGCAGGTCTGTGTGCGAATGGCACTGCTGGAATCAATAGAACATTTGTGGGAATGAGGGCATCCTGTGACTCGCTTGTATGGCACTGCCACACACCAAACCCAATTACATCAGACACCCCGGCAGCACACGAACTTTGCAAGGAGTCTTATCTTTTATTTATGACAAGTAAGGGTGAGCATCTGTGACACTTTCTAATGCAACACACAAAGTACCTTCTTTTCTTGGAGAGGGGTGTTGTGAGGGATGAGTAGCAATGAATGTCACAGCTGTCACAAGCAACATGGCCATAGTCCCCTTCAATAACCTGAGTCTTGAAGAGGAAAAGGAGACACTGAAGTCCTGCAAATCTAACTGAGAGATCAGACTTACTGACCTTCTGTCGTGTACCTGTAGCTTTACTTAATTTATGCTGATTGTAAGTTGGGATGGAAAACCACAAGAAGAGTAACTTTAATCCCTTGCATTGGGATTAAAATACATGGATTATGGAAGAACAACTTCCATTCAGATTGTACTTTGGTACTCTAATCCCTGCACGTATTCTCATCACTTTAAAGCAGTTTCTCATGTAAACTGAGGTATCAGCTTTTTTTAACACTAAGCCTTGAATTCAGTTTCTGCTGTTGCACAACCAGTTTCACAGAATCGCTGAGATTGGAAAGGACCATTAAAATCAGAGTCCAGCCATTATCTGCCTCTACCAGGCCACTTCTGCACCATATCTCTGAGCACCCTCTTTAAACAGCTTTTAAATACATCCAGGGATGGTGACTCAGCCACTTCCCTGGGAAGCCTGTTCCAGACCTTGATAACCTTTTTGGTGTAGAAGTTTTTCCTAATGTCTAACCTAAACCTCCCCTGGTGTAGCTTAATACCATTTCCTCCTGTCCTGTCAGTTGCAGCAGGTAAGAAGAGGCCAAGACCTGCCTCCCTAAAACCTCCCTTCAGGTAGCTGTAGAGAGCGATAAGGTCTCCCTTATATTTTTTCATGTTTTCACCTAATTTGCCATTTCCAGCCACTCGAGGAATGCCAGGGGAAGACTGTTGGTACCTGAGTTGACTCTGAATAGCCCCTGTGGTCAAATTCTGCCCAACAGAAATGAGAGAATGGGATAATCCCTTTACCCCTCGCTCATATGGACTCCACCTCTGGCTCCCTAAAGCGGTTTAACAGCACTACCAGAGGTGACCTGTCAGTCAGGCTCCCAAGGCTTGCTTTCAGGTTCCTTGGCTGCTTTCAGGCCAGCTAGGGCCCCTTCCAAAAGATAGCAGTTTGTGCTCTCCCTTGCCACCCAATTTTAAATAGATTTGAGCACAGAACTTCACTATATATTCTGTGTACCGTATGTCACCATATATCCCATTATTCTACTTCTCTATTCTGTTTTTCAGAGCCAAGATAAGTACTAACTGCAAGTGCATCTACTGCATTTTGGGTTTTTTAGATTTTTTTTTTTTTTCAAAATTGCCTCTCCTTTCAAGCTGACTAATCTTATGTACTTCAAAACCAGTCTTTACTCACACTCCATCATCTATGAGCACATGTGATCTATTTCATCACGATCAAACAAAAGGTTCTGGAAAGATGTTCTCTTTAACTTATTTTTCTCAACCCTGAGGGCGTACAATGACTGCTGCTCACTCATCCTTTGTGTGTTTAGGTATTTGAAGGACACATGTACTTTCTGTCACTGTTGCTGCCTGCCCTGCAGTTTTCCATGGGAATGCTGTGTGTTCCTGACTGGGGCTCTGCCCACCCCCGGCTGTGCTGTCAGCAGCCAAGCCTTGTTTGCCTGGCCACGGAAGAAAGGTGTATTTTAACTAAGCTGGTGGCTGATCGATAATGCTGCCTCACAGCTTCTGATCCACATTCGGCGAGATGGGGAAATGTGGTGGGGAACTGAAGAAGGCCCAGATGCTGCCTTCGAAATTGCGGCTAGTTCCTCCCCGCAGTATTCCTCAGAGAGCACATGATCAGCGTGCACGAAAAGGTCACCTGTTTAGTTTGGCTGTGACTCAGAAATGCACTCGAGTGGCCTTTGATCTGTGAACTGTGTGGTGCAAGGCAATGGGATGCATCAACAGGCACAAGGTAGGCTGTAGGCTGCTCATCCTAGCTGTGTATCCAGTTCCTTATGTCAAGTGAGAGGGAAGGAAGTGGTCGTTAACACAAGTTTGGTAGAACTTAGGTTGAAACCTGTTAACAGCCCACTGCTGTTTAGATTTACTCTGTGCAGGATGAAAATCATAAATGCAGGAATCCAGTTTGAGAGACTGATGCAAAAGCCTTTGTTAAAACACCTGCTCAACATCAATTTTATTACATCATGTTATAGCAGTATTGTTACATTTGGTGATCCAATACACACTTCTTGTAGCTTCTTGTAGGACAACGCGTTGCAGGCCGGCCACTTGTTTAGCACGTGGTGCCCGGTGTCTGAAGTTCGAGCCCTGGCACAGTACCAGAGCTGAGTTCACACTAATGTGGCAAGAGCCTGGGTGTTGTGGGTGTGTTCAGGGGTCCTGTGGACAGCGTGGTGGTTTCTGACGCCTCTGTCCCTCGTGCTGCCGTCGGGGCTGTGCTGAGCCTCGGCCGCGTGGCTCTGGAAGGCCCGCAGGGTGCGGAGGGCACGGGTGCAGACGGCGAAGCTGGCGAAGTACAGGCAGGCGGCGGCGACGCCGAAGAGGGCGACGGCG
>NW_008584752.1:0-25731 GCF_000691845.1 Merops nubicus | reverse complement strand
CCTTTTTACACGGAACCAGGACAGCGGGTCAGGGCTGTTAAGGCCTTTTAGTACACTCATGACCTTGATAACACTTCCTCATATCTATGCATAGTTTTGAAGTAAGGAGCTGCTCCAAAAATAAAATGGGAAAATAGTATCCCGAGACCTTTATCTAACTGTGATATGCCAAAGATAATAACTAAAAGTACTGATCTAGGGAAAGAGTTCTGCAGTACAAGCAGTAGCTGCCAGAGGCGGAATGCACTAGATGGCATCAGTCAGTTACTGTAGGAGTGGTGACCTCAAGTTTCCCGAAACAAGACTGGAGAGCCTCAGTAGATAACAAACACTATTGGAAAAGATTTTGCTTATGCCCTGAATGCTGGCTATAAATATAATCAGTGTGAAAACCTAAGTCTCTGTTTCATCATGAAGTGGAGAAAGGATTCTAGCTGCAGAGCTTGTTTCCTTTTCCTAATGGATTTTCTGTTCCTAATAGTAAAGGAAAAAGTTTAGAAACATACCTTATAAGTATGTTTGATATTAACGGGAATAGGATTTTTTGCAACAGATGACTACTGAGGCCTTGTGGGAGATCGTTCTGGAAATGGGAGAAGGACACAATTGCTACTGTGTGCTCTAGACTAAAGTTTCATGTCGTGGTGATTACAGTAAAAGCTATTTTCACAGATAATCATAGAATCGTTTAGGTTGGAAAAGACTTTAAGATCATCAGAATATCCAATTTAAACTTCTCTTGGTGCAACTTAAGGCCAGTTCTTCTTTTTCTATCACTTGTTGCATGGGAGGAGAGACTGAGCCCCACCTAACTACAACCATGCCTTTCTGTAAACACCGCTGAAGCACAGCCTTGAGGCCCAGATCATTTACAAAACCAACATAGACCCATTTTCTTACGAAACATTAGAATGATTTCTATTTTAGGATAAATTGTTAATATTTTAGAAACTGATTCATTTGACTTCCTTTTCCAATGAAAAACAAGGTAATTAAAATACGCAAACCAACAGTGCATGCAAACCAGGTGAATATCTGATGCATGTTTTCCAGAGGCAAATCCATCCCTTATCCCATTTCAGTGGTATTTGACTGGATCATGTCTGTCAGTACAGGAGAGCTTAGAAGAATGTGCTTTTCTTTCTCAGTAAAGAGTGATTATGACATTAATTCATATACGCTGTTCCCTTTCCTGGCTTAAGGTATTTTGTAATCATTTAGTTCCACAGGATGTTTTAGTAATATAAAAAGGACATATTTTTAGAGTTATTTAAAAAATTCCATATATATATGATATTTAATAACACACTTGATTTTTAGAGGTTTGTCTCTTTCGTAAGACATTTGTGGCAAGTTCAAAGGACTCTTTAGAGTGCTCTGGGTGACCTGAAGGCAGGGGAAAGGGCAGGAGTGACTTACAGTATTGTTATGCTTAACAAGTGTGGATTAGACAGTCTTTACACAGAGCAACAAGAAGCAGACTTGGATTGTGAATCTGAGTTACAATGAATTTACCTGCTGAAATGCTGGGGTTTGAACCCCAAGCCCCGAATTAAGGTTGACATATGGATGATTCCCACAGCCCTTCATACAGAGGTGGTGAGTTTGCCTGATAGCTTCCCCCCAGGGTGCGGCCGGCCCTGCAGGGAGAGCCAGAAGGGAAATGAGCCCCAGGGGTCCCGCATTGAGTTGACAAAGGTCAGGTGCCTACTTGGGGCTAAAAGCTGGGACCACTGGCAGGGAGTCAGGAGTGTCTGTCTGTGGAGTGCACTCCACAGAGCTTCCTGGTTCAGGGCAGACCTCCTGACTCTCCCTGGAGCTGGGCCCCAGTCTGCTTAAGACCTTTGTGAACGCGGGCCCATCAGGTGACAGTCACCATGTGGGCACCTTTCTCTTATGTATTTAACTGGCTGGTCTGGCTGTTTCCCATACCAACTGTGGGAAACGTCGCGTCACTGTTTATACCCCCTGTTGTGGGCCGAGTCACATCTTTTGTGGGATTGTTGAGGGTGGCGTTGGTCATGTACCAGCTGGTTGACTTGTTTGTACCCCCGGCGGTCATTCACATCATAATGTTTTTGTCTACAATACAGTCTGCGTATTGGATTCTCTTCCTGCTGGTGCTATCATTTTTGTTGGGCCTGGTCATTGGCAAAACACCTGCTTCTGTCTGGAAGAGTGAAATGCTTCTAGGGTTACCTTATTGTCAACTTTCCTATGGCAGATTCATTGCAAGAGCTTGCATTACTTTGAAGGACGCTCTGCATGCTGGTACTCATCAAGCTGCAACCTAGAGAGTCATTGGGACAGGCACACTTTCAGATATTTCTTTACTTTCCAATATGTGACAGGCAAAAATTCAAGGGGTGTGAATGATCAGATACAGTCAAGGAAATCTGTGATGTGTCAGAGGGCAGAGCTGTTGTAAGTGCCAAGGGTTTAGTGGAAGGGAGTGCTGGAAAGGTAGCTTCTGTGGGAGGAGCTCTGGGGCTGTCCTGTGCCAGTCACTGCTGCTTCTAGTATATAAATTTGTGTCTATATAAACAAACACACACATAGATATTATTAAGATGCACTTATCAAAAATACTTGAGGGAAGGGGGGAGATAAAATATCCTAAATGCGCACTAGTGGAAAAGTTTGGTCTAAGTAATTCTGGGTTATGCATCTGGTGGCAACTTGCAGATATTCTTTATTTTCAGAGAACTTCCTTCTTGCAGTCTTCGTAGTTTAAAACAATAATGTAGCAGCACAGTTATCTTATAGGGACTGATAAATCATGTTTGTGCTACATGATTTGGAATACTTACTGTTAGTCGCTGAGTTACTTAACTGACCTTGTGACCCTGCAGGTTTTCACATTAATTTCCCTGCATTGGCTCCTAATACTGTTAACTCTGATTACATCTGTACCTCCTTTTTGTTTTTGTTTTTGGAGGATTTTTTCTTCAATAAAAGCATGGTGGTTTTTTTTCCTCTAGCAAACAAAGTGAGATAAGTTACATCAGAAGATAATAGGGTGTTATTTTGTTTATTTACCCAGTGTTCCGTTTGAATGTCTGTGCCCTTCTGGGAGAAAATCAGCTTGCAGTTATATAATTCAATCAATAAACCCCTGTTGATTTATTGAGGGACATGGTGTTTTAGCAATATTTATTGAGTTTGTCAAAGGAATATAGCACTTCAGTGAATTAAAGTACTAGAATTTATAATACTTCTACCATTTAGAGAAAGTATAGTGATATCAGTGTGATTGTATGTCTTCAGTCCATCATGTGCTGGTTTTCATCTGTGCTGATAGTTATCCATAGCAGATTTTATTGTTTCAGGAAAAAAGCTGATTGGTGTTTATTATACAGTAATGCTATAGAAGGAAGTTCCTTTCTCCTATAAATATACACATTACTATATGGGTGTTGATTTTGCATTTATTTTTTAAGAAGCAAAACCCATTTTAGTGATTTTTCAAGTACTGAAAAAGTTCGTAAATGTTGTGTAAGTTTATTATTACAGAGGTGCTTTCATTTCCACAGATGGAATTATTTTGCTACCATAGAATTGTTGTGAAGCTTATAAGATTTATTTCAACTATAGGAATAGTAAGAACTGATGCCATTGAGGTCTGAACATCAACTTTGAAATATGAAGTCTTTCTGGAGCTTCATATTCAAGTCCCAGGAGGGATTATTCAAACCTCTATCTCTTGGCTGCTAAATTAGGAAGGTTTTGCAGTTTATTGTGACAGATGTGTTGTTGGCTCAGACCTTGCAAAGTAGAGTGTCATCTGCTTTATTTTGGACATCAGAAGTCTTCCACAGAGTCAAAGTACTTATTTTTTCCCTCTTTTCAGTTGCATAGATGGCTTTATCTTCTTATAATGCCTTTCCAATTTGTCTGTCTAGACTCCAATAACATGGGCTTTATCTGTATCAAAGGAAATTCTTCCTGTAGTGAAAGGAGCGTACAGTGTGAGGAGGACTGCATCACAAACATTATAGTATTACAAACTAGTTGTTCTAATGCCTAGCAGTTGCCATTCTTAAAAAGCTAACTTTGTGCTGGAAGCCTGCAAGATAGAATGATACAATCATTCATGTTGGAAAAGACATTTAAGATCATCAAGTCCAACCATTAACCCAGCACTGCCATGTCACCACTAAAATATGTCCCCAAGCACCACATCTATACCTCTTTTAAATACCTCCAGGGATGGTTTTTCCACCACCTCCCCAGGAAGCTTGTTCCACTGCTTAACAACCCTTTCAGTGAAGAAATTTCTCCTAATGTCCAAACCAAACCTCTCCTGATGCAACTTAAGGCCAGTTCTTCTTTTTCTATCACTTGTTGCATGGGAGAAGAGACTGACCCCCACCTCCCTACAACCTCCTTTCAGGTAGTTGTAGAGGGTGATAAGGTGTCCCCTGAGCCTCCTTTTCTCCAGGCTAAACAACCCCATTTCTCTCAGCCACTTCTCACAAGACTTGTGCTCTAGACCCTTCACCAGCTCTGTTGCTCTTCTTTGGACATGCTCCAGCACCTCTGTGTCTTTCTTGGAGTGAAAGGCCCAAAACTGAACCCAGTATTCGAGGTGTGGCCTCACCAGTGCTGAGCACAGGGGCACAACCACTTCCCTACTCCTGCTGGCCACACTATTTCTGATCCCAGCCAGGATGCTGTTAGCTTTTTTGGCAACCTGAGCACACTACTGGCCCATGTTCAGGCAGCTGTTGATCAGGACTCCCAGGTCCCTTTCTGTCAGGCATCTTTCCATCCACTCTTCCCCAAGCCTGTAGTGTTGCATGGGGTTGTTGTAGCCCAAATGCAGCACCTGGCACTTAGCTTTTTTGAACCTCATCCAATTAGCCTTGGCCCATTGATCTAGCCTGTCCAGATCCCTCTGAAGAGCTTTCCTATGCTCAAGCATATCTATGCTCCTGCCCAACTTTGTATCATCTGCAAATTTACTGAGGGTGCCCTCATCCTAATCATTGATGAAGATATTAAACAGAAGCAATCTCAATACGAGCTCTGGGAAACAAGATGAGCTACAGCAGTACTCAGTAATGGACCTGCTTAGACAACACAGTGTTTGCTTCCTCTAAATAGTTTTTTGATCATAAATCAGATACCCTGTAATTCCAGTGGTGAATGTTCCATAAGATCTTTTTTATTGTTGCAAGAGGAGAAACCGGTGACACCGTGTATTTCTCTTGTGACTTGTCCCATGAACTGCCTCATCATTAATTTTTGTGTAAACCTTAGTAGGTCTGAGCTTTTTCAATTAAGATACAGATGTGCAGATCTTGGCAGTGCAGAATGTTACCATTGCACTACATTTTAATGACTAGAGCCCAAATTTTTTAGAAAAAGTTTTAATAAGAAACTGTAGGGTTTTTCCAATAAAATCACAAATTAATGTTCTGAAGGTCTAGGAGCATTTACAGTGTTGTCTTCACAACATTTTATCATTTTCAGTGGTGTTCATTCATCTGGCATCATCAGTGCTAAATGTTTGACATATACTTAGTACAATACAGTAGCTGTTATTTTGGTATCATAGTTGAAAGTTTTCTTGAGATCTCAGGTTCATTAACAACATGCGCTTATTTCACAACTTGTCCTACACTGTTTCGGTATATGACCGGTTACTTTTGGCAGAGGTGAAAAGCTATTGCAAATTATTAATAATATTTGTTACAAGTGTACTATGGGTTGTCCAAAGCTGGACAATATTTTAATGTAAATGAAGACAAGAAACAAAGTTTCATATCCAGTAAAAATCTACCTGCATACTGCTGTAGCTTTGGATATAGGAGTATAGAATTAATTTGATAAGGTACTACATGTATAAATGGCACCACTCTTTTTCCATATGTGCAGGTGTTAGTAATCTTCCAAAAGGTAAGCAAGCTAACAGTAGTCACTGCAGTAATAATGGATTCCTCCCTTACTAAAAGGGAATGCTCCTAGGGAATGAAATAATTAAAAATTGCTTAATAGACATATTACTTGGAACAATCTTACATGTTCATATTTCCTGCTCATACATATTTAAGTCTAACAGCCTATTTGACTTACAGTCACAGTTCACAGTCTGGGAACTATGAGTTTGATGACATCAGTACACAGTATTTTCTGTTTATTTCTGTACTTCTCATTGGTACACTTTCCTCTTCCAGAGTTACACAGCTCTGGTCCGGTGTTTCAAAATGTAACAGACTTGTGTGTGTATTTGCAGAAGCTTTGGATCACCCGTATTTTGGATTTTTGGTGCACCATTGAAGATGTTGCTTTCTTTCCAAAACAGTAATTCAAAATTTTTGAATAGAATAGTATTTCAAAAAACCAAATGTTGCTTGTAGATCAAAACTCTGCCATTTAGTAAGAGTCAGCAACAGTTAAATGACAGTCTTTTTTAAATAGTCCTTCATTGTGTATTGCTCATCTACCTCAAATACACCATTAGAAAAGGTCACATACCATCAGCCAGATAAGAAATCATCATGCAAATGTGCCTGAAAATGCCAGAGACTACGTAAAAGAAAACTGCAGGGGACTTTAATTTAGTCTTATGTCCATACACTGAATCTTAATGTATCAGACTTGCCACACACTGATGGCTGGCTGTAAAGGACCCTTCAAACTATGGCCTGAGGCTTCAGCTTTGTAGGCCCATGTTCAAAAATAACACTGACTCCTGATTTTGTCAAAACTGAATTCGAGTTGGTCTTCACTGCGGCCTCTAATGATGGATTGGCTAACTGGTTTTCAGGTGCCCGACTTCTTGCAATTCTGAACAAGTGCGACTTGCTACTATGTAGGAACATGGTAGGTTGTACCACAAACTTACCCAGCTGCCTCCTGCAGAGCTGTAGGAAAAGGTGTCAGTTGCACCTAGGACAGAGGCAGAGTGGAACTCCTTAAACATTGTGTGCAACATGCAGTGAACTGAGAACTGAGGAATTCAATGCCCTCCATCCAGTAATCCACTGGTTTTATGCGTACTGGTAGCAGTGCAGATGAATGGCTCTTTTCCTTTCTAATAGAGGCTACTACAGATCTGTTACAAGGTTTTGCATCATTCCTGCAGCTACACCTTAGAATGTAAAAATAAATAGCTGAAGGCATGAGAGCTGTGGTTTTCCTATATTCAGATGGATGACAATAATTAAAGTAGCTAAATATATGTTGCTACAGAAATTTGTAGCATAGTAAAATGTGTTCTAGACTGCTTCATGAGGTTTGAAATAGAAAAATGGAGAATTTCTTGGTGGGGGTATTGTGGTACATGAACTATATTTTATAATAAACTAAATTAGCTGCTGCATTTTACATGAATACTACTGTATTTTTCTAAAACACAAACAATAAATTATCTGCTGTATTTTACATGAATACATCTTCACTGTATGTGAAGGTGATAGTTATCATGTGCCTGTATGCAGAAAATGTTTGTTACAAGAGCCTCTAAGCAAATTCCAACAGTTTTGATAATAAAAGCAATATTTGGACTTTTAGACTAGTATTATTTTTATATACATGGCAGCAGGTATTCCTGTTCAATTTTGTGATCTTAGGCAAGGCATGCTGGAGTGCTCTCTTGTTTTTCTCGGCATTTACATCCCAGATGATGTTTTCCACACAGAAAAGAGAAAATTCATTTATTTTGGTTGCGTACAGGTGTTTGAGCTGATTTTCATAAATAATCTCAAGTTAAAGTTAATAAATCTATTTTGCTAGTGCTGATATTTGAGAATATGGCCATGTTATCAGATGTACTATTAAAAATCAGGGGTTTGCATCTATGTATTCCCCTGTGCAAAGTAGTTTTACACACACTTTTTTATATATATATAAAAGTGTGTTTTTAATAGAACAGCCACGGCAATCATCAGTATGTCCCTAGTAAATGTGACTTCTACACAGGAAATGTATTTACAGTCTCCATTTAATTTTAGTTCTCAGAATGAATCTTGTAGTGCTGAAAAGTTGAGAGTAATTCTAAGGGCTGTTGGGTTCACTATATTGCTTGGCTCACCGCTAAAATTATGTAAAATAATATTCACAGTGCAGAGATAGACAGCAACTCAGTCGGCTCCTCATGGCAGTCATTAAAGATATTTGAACCAAGCTTTAATGTGACAAGTTGTACGTTTTTGGCCTATCATCTGCCTAATCTGGGATGAATCCACTAATTGCCAAAGTGCTGTCTCCTGTGTTAAGAAGTTTTCTAGGAATGTAAGACTATGCAGGGTTTTGTTTTGGTTTTCTTTTTTTAATTATGAGGTTACAGATCAAGAAAGCAAGTACTGTTGTGTCTTTTTCTCCCCCTTTGCTTTTTGTTACTTACTATTTTCTATTTCACTGCAGTTCTACAAGGAATATTAAAATTAAAAGGAAACAGCACATGTCAACGTTTTTAAGAGATTTTAAACTTGCAAGATAAGGGATAAAATAACCAAACCACTGTCTTTCATACTTATTTTCTTATCGCCAGGCTGATTATCAGGCAGGTTTTAGAAACTGTTACAAAAGCATGTTGGGTACAGTATGGTGGTTAGACTGAGTTGTGTGTGAATTCTGGTCTATTTGCAGATTCTTTCTCAAAGTCAGGGATGAGGAGAGCTCATGTAAGCTGCACGGTGAACAGGAGCTGCTTAGCTGAAAATTAAACAGAATGACCTTTTTCAGTGACAGCCCTCACTTGGATTTAGTGTACATCAGTGCTCAAATTTTGAGACCTGTGGGGAAGTTCCCTGCAGGTTATGTGATAACTGCCAAGGATTTGTTTTCCAAAGCTGTTTTTCTAAATGCCTTGTCATTCCATGGGAAGAGATGTGGTTTAATTGTCTTGCTCTGCACCCTCTTTTAATTCTCTATGCAAGTTGTCTGACTTGCTTCTTATTGCAGGTCTGTGCTTTGCCTGACATTACTAAGCTTGATAACTTTAAGAAGCAAATTGATTCTCTGCATGGAAACAGTTCCTTTGCTGTGGAATATTGTGTTGCCTTAAGGGAAGGGAAGAAGTACAGTAGTTTCACTAGAAACCCCTCAAAATCTGGTTCTCTTGCACAACTTAAATTTCAGAAAGAGCTAACCTTCAAGCCTTTAGCATGATTACATAGTACTGCTATAACAAGTGACAAGTAGAGTTATGACTGCTCAGTTGTGGTTCTAAGTTCCTTCTCTCAGTTTGATTTGTTAATTGATTATCTTGTGGGGTTTATGTTACAACAGAGAAATGAAAACTTAAACAAAAAAGAAACCCCTAACCTTTCAGTACTCTGACCAGGATAGCAAAACAAGATTTGAGAAAGATGTCTAAGTTCCTCAGACTGTTTCATGGCAATGTAATGATGATAAAGCTTTTCAAAATAGCTCTATACAGATAAATACACACATTATGGTTAAAAGTCACTTCAGAAACTGATGCCTCTACATGGTGCTATTATTCAGATCTGGGTTTGCCAGGAAAGCATTTTCCTGATCAATTTTTCTTTGCTGAGATGATGCATGAGGCACACAACAAAGTTAAGGTAAGCTATATTGAATTAAATGAGAGGAAAATGAAGAATGGATAACTTTATGTAGCAACACTGATTGTGAGGTCCCCTTAATACTATGGAATGAGTGAACTGTACATTTATAAGAGTTTGGGGTTTTTTTTGTAAATAGTTTGGCACCTAACCAGTAAAGAGGACCATAATGTCAGATAACTGTATATATGCAGCACGATGACTTTGCACCTTTATTGTACCTTGGATGAAAAGCTAAGGATTGCTTGCATTTATTTAATTACAGGTAAAGTTGATTTTAACTTAACGAACTGAATTTAGAAGGAGGAATGTACAGTATTTTAACAGATGCTATAATTTTAATTTTAGGAGTGTACAAATATTGCAACATCAGTCACAATGGAAGCAGTGAAACCAAGCTATAAGCTTCATACTGAAGTCCAAAATTTGATGAGATATGGTGCTACTACATTTCTGTAATGGAAATAGATATTTTGCTAGATGACACTCTTTCTGCTTATTTTGCATCAGTTACGTAAGAATAGTTATGATCAAATTCTTTTTGCCAAGCAGTGCTCTGAATACATTTTCTGTAATAACACATTTCTGATGCAATAGCTTTGCTTTTCATTTTTCGTTGCATGAATAAGCAAAAGCAAAACATGATACCAACAGAAGTGCAGTGACATAAATAGAATCAGAGACATTCCAACTAGATATCACCAAAATAATATCTTTGAGATATTTTCAGCTATTTCTAAAAATGGAGTTTTCCTACATATAGAAACCTTTGATGTCTCTTTTGGGACCTTTGTAAATTATCTTTTCCACACAAGTCAGTTGGTGCCATTTAACATTGCTAAGCAGCTGAACAGATTGAATTGCATCTGTAAAGAAAACCAATAAAATACCTCTATATGTAATGCTGGAATCAATAAGTTGGCTTCAGCAGTTACGTCTTAATCAGTCCCAGTTTCCCAACATCTACAGAATTTCTTATTATAAGTAAAATACCATTTCCAAGCATAGATTCTGTATGCTTAGTTGTAAACAAAAGATAATTAAAGCTAAATGAGATTAACAGCCTTTAAGGTAACGATTCCAACTGGTCCTCAAAAACTCCCAAATCAACTCTACCAGTTTCCAAGTATAGTGATAGTTGAATGTCATCAGTCTCATAAAGTTTTAGTCATATTAAGATATGCTTCCTGATCATTGGCAGGGAGGGGGAAAGTATTTGGAATTGTAAAGACAGACCTATCACATGCAAAGACAACTGTTAATAGCTCCTCCTGATGCATGCAAAGGTGTATATGAACACCATGCAGGAGGCCATCATAAAATCTGCATCCCAACTGAATGTGCAGTGGCAGCTATGGCTGAAAGGAGGGTTGGAACAGGGAAGGGGGGTGATAAACCACCTGGCTGCAGTACCAGCTGTCTCCCAGTGTGACTTCACCCATTTTCCCATTCCGAGGCTTTGCAGTGCTGCCCTTAGACTGAACTGTCTCTCTGCTGCATCCTTTGTCTCCAGTTCCTACCTCTGTGGCCAGTTCTGTGTAATCCCTCCATGACCTTTTCTGTCATTTTGAGAGTGCAAGGACTATTTCTTGTGAACTTTCAAGATTTTATTTTTTTTTTTTTTTCCAAATATTATCTCCATAGTCTCTTTTCTCAAATACTGGAGAACCAATACAGCTGAGTGTGAGTGAAATGCAGGTGGCATTATTAGTGACATAGTTTTTATACTCCTGCTCTGTTACACCTGTGCAAGTTTGTCAGTTTGTCATTAAAAATGGGCTGCTGAGACGTTACTGGAGTCATAATTTGACCTGTAAATCTGTAGTAATAAGCAGTGCCCGCCCTAGGCAGGGGCCGGCGTTGGGGAGCTCTGGCGATGTAACGGAAAGCTCAGGCCGCCCACAAGGGGCGCTGTGGGCGGGGCTTGGCATATCTAAGCAATTGCAGCGACGCAATAGACGCCATTTGCTGCATCCTCCACACTGGAGTCCGTGTCTGTTATGGTACCCAACGGCAGAGGTTGGGTAGCAGCTATCCAGGGTCCGAGTGTTGGCGACAACATAAATCTTTATTACTTTGATAGTGCATGGGAAGGGAGCAATGTAACTTGGCTTTAGGAGTTTTCAGAATAGCTGAAGTTAAAATAAAAAGTCTTACTGTAGATTGAACAATCAGAACTACAAGTACTGAGAAGTGGTCATTATGGAACCTGAACAATTTCTCTGAACAATTGCATGTTCAGAGAAATTATCTGAGTGATATACCTGGTTCTTTAAACTATTCCTTTAGTTTAGAAGGATCATTAATTCCTACCTCTCTGGAAATGAAGGCTATAATGCAAAAAAAGGGGACAAAGTAATTTAAAAATCAAGCGGTCCAGAAGGTCACTAAACCCATGATGTGCATATTAAGTATCTACTTGTACAAACTCCTCTTCAGAAAAATGCTTGAGCCTTTTAGGTATATGTCACATTATGTCAGAAGCTCTGATCAATAAAGAAGCCATTAGCCTCACAGCTGCTTCCAGCAGGATTTCTGTCCAGGAGTATCTATTAACTTTATGTGGGTGGGGTTTTGGGTACATGTGTGTGTACATGCACATAAATTGTTTGTTAGACTTGTACTGATCCCTTGAATCTAAAGGCTTAGCATTTTAAAACAATTACCTGAAAGAGGCTTCCAGGTTCTTTTGAATCTTTTTGCCTGAGTAGATGAAGCTGGCATTTAATAGGCTGCCATTTTAAAATACTGCTACATAAGCGTTGTAAGGTAAGCATGCCAAGCACACTGTGCTAAGCTGTAGGCAAGTTTATGTAGCACTGTGCCATGCCCGCAGAGAATACTTTCTGTGAATGTCTTCTTCCTTTAGTAACAAAACCCTATGATTTTACTGCTGCTTAGGCCTGTTTGTCCAAGTATAGCTAATAGAACTGTTGCTGAGAATAGGATTTCTCTTACTCTTTGTGAGCAGAATTCTGAAGACAGTTATGGTTTAGTATTTATTATGATAGTGGGGAGTAGGCAGGCAAATAAGGGCAAATATGTTGTGCAGAGGGGGATGTTGATAATGATTTGTTGTTGTGAATGCCAGGTAGCTAGCTGGCTTTCACAAAAATGTAATCGGAGTTTGACAAACTATATAGAAAACCTGCAACTAGAGTGAGTTTAAACCAACTACTGCCATTAGTTTCAGTATAATAGGATTAAACTGAAAATAGAGTGTATTTATGTGCTTGATTGCATAAAAACCAGTCATTATCACTTGGTATCCTGATGCAAGTGGGTTGGGGTAAACTGCTATTAGTTGATGTAAATCCAATTTAATGTAATAACCTTCTCATTCTGGATGAGTCAACAGAATTAACAGATGGTGTAATTTCATTTACTTCTCCATGGTTCATACAAGTAGTTCATAAATAGCAAAAGCAAATGGTATGTCAGGACTGCCTCTGATACAAGAAGGAAGGGATAAGAATGCTTTTCTCTCCTCTACAAATCTTCCACTTTCAAGTGTGTCTTCTAATTTGAGAATAGACTTTACTGTCTTCTAAAGCTATTGGAGATCGTGTTACGGTTCACTTACCCTTTGAAGAGGAATATTTAAGAGGGTGTTTACCTTGCCTTAGCTCACAAATAGCATGATGAATATAAGGAAGAGATGTTTGAAAGACAAGGGGTCTTCTGACTCAATTTCCTTTAGGAGTGAGTGAGAAGTTAGAGCCTGCTCCATAAAGAGAGCTGTGTACACAGCCGCTACTTAGCCACCTAACTCAATGATTTTGTGAGTTCTTTATGATGTGGGCTTTATCAGAGTGAGCTACAGGTTGAAGTGACATTTAAAATTTTCTTCCCAGAAGGTATTTGCAAGTACTGTCACAAGAAGCTAGTTATTTCTGTGTCTCTTTGGTAAGGAACCACATCCTTGGTTTATTTGCATGACCTGGAGTCTTTGCTCAGGTTTCCGTGCTGTCTAGAAATTACATTCTGGAGTGCCTTGGTTCTGGGCCAAGGTAATATACGGGAGACATTTGTTCTGAGGCAGCTTATCTTTCTATTCCATTAGTGAGAAAGGATATTAACTGCTTTAAGCAGTAGTCCTGCTCAGCTGTTCCAGAGAAATGCTGTAATCAGAATGTAAAGGAGAAATGTATTTTCTTGGCTGAAATGATGGAGAAACTAGATAACACTGCAGAGCTGCAGACCTCCCTAATGTGATGGAGAACTTCACATCACAAACAGCTGTTGAAGGTGGCAGTGTGACGTCACCTAACTTTCACCAGTTTAGAAGGAGTTTAAAAGAAGTGGCAGGTACCAGAGATGACTTCCTCTGCAAATTACTCCTTGAGTTGCCTCTGCCTGCATTTTTATAAAAAAGTAGCTGCTGAATTAACTTAGCAAGTGTCAGGCAAGAATTAGAAGTTACTAAGGGATACCGCCAAAAGTTCAGTTGGTTTTTTTTCCTTCAAACTATTTCCAAGTTTATCTCCTATTTAAAACCAAGAATTTTGCAGTTTAATTAGATGCAGCTTTCCCCTACAGACTATTCAGAAGGTGAAAGCTTTAATAAATTTTGTCCAAATATTTATGACCTTTTCTTTTTCTTCCTTTTTTGTTCTTATAGATGCTGTGCAGATTTTAAACCTCTAGGTAGCATTGTAATGGAACAGTTGCCCTCATATCTGATATACTTTAAACCAAATTCACATGCTGATGAATGTTTCTATCCAGAAAATAATTTCAACAGCACTGATTATGATGTAAAAATTACTAAACCTTTTGTTAAACCTTTCAGTTAACGGTGCTTATCTTTTAGATTATTTCCTCTCGTCCCCCTCCTTGTCTGCTAACCATTACAGCTAGTAACAAAGGAAGATTTCTCTCTTCCCCAGCAGAATTTGCAAGACATGTCAAGCTCTCACCTAATGCATGCTTTTGGTAGCAACGGTAATTATCTGTCTTTGAGATTAATGTCACTGAACCCCCACTGAAAGGCAGGTTATGACAATGATACGTTCTCATCGGGAAGTGCAAAAGGCTAAGAGTGAACGATGGTAACTTATCAACTCATTAATCAGGGCAAATTAGGCTTGCACCAGGGGGTACATCTGATTCATGATGATGCTTTGGAAAAAAAGCCCTTGGCTTTTACAGTGCAGGAAGTTATAAGGTGGCCTGATTTGGGCTGCATTATGGAGCTGGATCCTGGAAGATGGACTGGGGACAGTAGTGATGCGACACTTCCTGCATACAGAATTCAATCTTCATTGCTTGTAATGGCTCTAGCTATTGTTGGTAGAGGTTCATTTTCTTTCCGTGCATCTTACACTTCCACTTGTCTGGAATGGTCAGTGCCATCGTATTTGAAAGCTGCTGTTACGGCTGTATGCTGTATAGTTTGTGCTATTATTTTAGTTTTTATGGAAAGGTATCTTGGATTTTATATAGTCAAATCTCATGAGTAAAGCTGTAGATTAAAGGTTGTGTACTTTATCTGCAACAAGAAAGGATGTATGGGGCTCAAAGAGTGAAAATTGTGTCGTCTCAAAAGAACAGAGATAGCCAAATGTTCAAATCCTCCTTGTGCTCTAACAAGTCTATAGTTTGTAGGCCTATACTGCAAATGTCTTCTGGAATTGCAATGAAGACCAGCAGTTTCAGTGGTTTGGAATATTAGCTTAGTAAAGGAGAAGCAATAGGAGCTTGAAATGTTTTTTTCCTCAGCTCTAATGTATTTGGAAAGTATGTTTAATTTTGGCCTTTCCATAGATGACTTGCTGCAGTGTATAGCTATAAATAAAGTAGCTATAAATTCTTATACTATAATCTTATAAAAACACAAAGTAACTTTAAAGTCTCTTGAAAATATTGTGCTTATTCTACAGAATGAGATAAGAGGCATGTCCAAAGTATGGTCTTACAGAAAATAACAAAGGTTTTTCCAGATATTGTTTTAATGCTTGAATATCAGCTGACTTAAAAGATTGCAGTATTAGTTTTAATATTGCTAAAGGAGGGAGAGCTGGTAAGCAAATGAAGGGAGCTGTGAAGCATAAACCAACCCACATCAGACAAAAGATATCTGTGATGTAGAACTAGCTTAAATGGGCTCTTTTGAAGCTGTTGCTATTGATTCCACTGTCTCTGGATAAAATCACTAGAAATGTCCAGCCTTTATATTCTGCAACAACTTAAATAGGTTTAAGGCTGATAGAAACCAAGAAACTGGGAAAACCAAGGATATGTTCCAAGAACCTTTCTTTTTGCCTAAGAAGTTTTGGACAGAGTAGCTTTCCTGTGACTACAACTATCTACAGAGCAGTGCTTTTGTTATTTAGCACAGCCTGGCATCTCACTGCTCTATGTCCTCAATGGATTTTTGTTGGAAGGTGCAGAGCTGGGCTATTGTGTTGATTTATTTATCTGTGTTTACTGTTAAACTAAAGCAACCTACCTCTTTGCATTGTTTCCTTTTTTTTTTTTTTAATTTTTTTATTTTTAACATCCCCTCTGGTGGTGAATTTAATTTTATTTTACCCTTTTATCATTTTAACTGCCTGCTGTAACTCGTTCTCTTCTTCAGTAACTAATTAAAGTTCATTCATCTGATCTTGTGTCCTTGCAAAAAGTTAGAAGAGTAATAATCTTGTGGTCTTTACTGCAGTTTTGTGGTTTTGGGTTTTTTTCTAGTTGTTATTCTGTCAGTGCCGTGTTACAGTTGGCTTCTTGGCTACTGCTATTTGTTTTTAACAGAATTTTTTAAATGTACATTTAAATTGTTCTTAGTGTTGTTGGCTTTATGCCAACAACAACAATTATGAAGATTCTTATCCATTATGAAGGAGGTGAAATGTCAACATCCTACCCCAAGCTGCCTGAAAGGAAAAGAAAAAATAATTTGTTCACAGTGTCTTTTCAACTCATTGACTTTGAATTATTTGCCTGTTGTAGGCAACAGATTTTTGTTGTTGTTGTTTTACTTCTTGAAAATAAGTCCTGAAGTAACAGAGAAAAAGCTTGCCAGGCAGAGTAATGAATTGGAAGAAATAAACCTTGATTAATGAATAGTATTTATAACTTGCCCAAATTAGAGTTAAACTCTTCAGGTTCTACTCTTAATTTATAATAAGGGTTGGTTTGTTATGAATATTTTACTGAAAAAGAAACTCAATTCTAGGAAATCAAGACTTGCTTTATTTTGCCTGTCACACATTGCATTTAAATTTAAATTTCATTTAAATTGGATAGTGTTGTAATGTTGTCATCTCATTTCTAACTCATACACTTGCATTTGAATATAACATGAGGAATTACTTTGCTTTTATCTGTTGTTGGACTGTACTGGGAAAATTACTTGGAGTTTTGCAAAGTGGAGCCAGATCATCAGATATTGTGTCCCCTGTGATACAGGCTAAGCTATGGAAAATCTGAGAAATTTTTGATATATCATTTAATTTAAATCATTTTATCCAAACAGATAGGGAGTTGTCTTTTTCTGACATGAACAGCTAGTCTGTACAGTCACTTTCATTGATTTTACTTGGACACATCAATATGGCTTTGCTGAAAGAAGCAAAACCTGCTTATTATCTTCTCTTATTCTTTCCAGTTCATCACTCACGGGCAGCATTGTCCTTTTATCATTTAATAAATATTATCCCATTATCCTTGTGGCTCTGAGTGCTCTAAGCTGCACTTTTAGCTTTGGATCTAATCATCAGCACAAGCGTAAGCACACTTTACTCCAGGACTGCAAACTGTCACTGAGACATGGCTTCTCATTTGTCTATAAAAATTCAGAACGACTAATTCTGAAAACCATATTTTCCCTTGTATATCTTATTGGGGCTTTAAATTGTAATTTTCCAGTTATTTCACGTATGTTGATAATAGGAAGACTTTAATATGCAATGTAAGTTTATTCTAACTGCTGTATTTTGAATGCAGAAAGCAAAAGGATGAATCTTGCTACAAATGCACTCAGTAGAAGTTGCTCTGCGGAATGTATGACCATACATAGCTCTGAGGGTGGAATGTTCATTAATATGGTAATAGAAACTGCTGGGAAGAAGGTATATTTCCAGACATGCTTGGTGGGCTTGGGAGCCTGAAAAACTGAGAGCTGTTCAAATCGTATTGCCTAAACTGCTCTGTTAGTTTTGTATACAAGTTTGTGTAGCCCTTTTACAGGGATAGACTCTTAGAACTGAAGTGTTAAAAGCCAGTTCAGCATGTACTGCAGTGGCACGGAAGTGTGCTTTTGTTAAAATCATTGGCTATTTTATCAGGTTCTGGGTACTCTTACTTTAGGCACCAGATGATTTGTTTTTTTCACAACATAGTGGTTGCTCAGGAGTATATTTCAAAATATTCACCACTTACCTTAGTATGTTTTATTAATTTTCTAAACATAAATAAATATTTGATCTACTGAGTCTGAATTACCAATAAGCATAGTAGCCGTAATTTAATGAGCCTGTGTTCATTCTTGTTCCTTGATCTCCTCCCTCCTCAGAACCCTTCAGTACTTAGCTGTCATGTTTAGAGTTTCAGGCAGCTGTGACGTGCTGAGATTGCTTCATGGAGGAGACGGATGTGTTCTCCCTCTGTAATAGTAATTCACTGCCGAGCTGCTGCATCTCTGATGCTCAGGATGAGAGAAGATGTTAAGAATTCTTGCCTACTCAAGTCTTTGACTCAAAGTTCATTTGGTAGTAGGAAGGCATGGCAGGGGAAAAAGAAACAACCCCATAAGCTAGCTCAAAGGAAAAACAAAAATAAAATAAATGCAATGTATTTTAATAAATATGTTGAAAAGAAGAAATGAGTTATGACGGATGAAGGTAAGGAGCTAAATGTAATTTTAAAATTTTCAAAATGTGTTGTGGAGAAAAATAATGTTTTCACTAGATGAAGACAATGAGATTATTATCTCCAAACAGTTTAAAAAGAATCCCATCTCATGGGGGGTATCTATATAAGCAGGTACTTGATTTTAATGCTAAAATGCTGAAATGAATTTATATCATATTTAACATTTGTGTATTAACTAAGGACAATCACAAGAAGCACAGAACAATCTATTACATCCCAAAGCTGTAGTTTAGATTTTACATTATTTGGAATATATAGATAATGTCCATAATAAACTTAAATACCTGAGGCTCATTTTAAAATTTGAGAAGTAGCACCAGGAGACCAGGAGGAAGATAACTAAGGTCCCAGTTCAGTACCACAAATGAGAAATGGCCTCCACATTTCTTTTAAACTACATATATGTAATGGTTTGAAAACAAACCAGTGAGAGACTCCAAGTCAGAAATACAATTTAATAAGAAAAAAATAAAATAAAAGCAATAATACAAAGGAAAACCACAGACAGAGTTAGAATACAACCTGGTACTCCGTAGTTAGGGTGGTGGTAGCAGTCCAGATGAAGCAGTGATCTCACAGGAAAGATCTGGTAGCTCTTGTCCTCTGGAAATCCAGTGGGTAAGGCCTCCTGTGCTGTCCTGAACCCCAGTTTATATCAAGGTGGGAGCACTTGGCTCCTCCCCCTGGGCAGAGCATCTCACAATGGGTTGATATCAGTCTGTGAGTCATGCAGTGGGTCCTTGATGGTCCATTAAACAGAAATAGCTCCTGGGGGGAGCTCTGTATGAGTCATGGGGCGAGGCATGGATGGGCCCATTAAGAGGGAGGACTCCTCCTGCTGGGTGGGAAGGTGCTAACATCTCCCCTGACCTTGAACCTCTTTCCTTACCTGTTATAGCCTGGGTTGTGAGGTCTGTCCTGGGCAGCTGCTACCCATGATTTTGTTAACAGCCCATGAGCACTGACATAGAGGGTATAGAATACACAGTTTTTGGTTCTACCCTCATAAGGATAAACTGGTCCCAGCCCCTGTAACCATGACAGTATACTTGCTCTTCTTTTATCTAGCAAAATTATGAACTAAATATTAAAATGACAAACACTAACATTTTGGATTGTAAGGTTAAGAAAAGTGAGGCTTCTTTTGGACACAAAGAATTAGTTATTTTATTAAAAGCAGTCATCCATTTACTTTCAAATAAACCCCCTTAAGTATAAATGACTGCTCCTTTTTAAATTTGTCTGTTTAACTTGTATAAGCACAAAGGAGCTTATATTCAGTTGTGACAAGGCATGGTACAATGTCCACATTTTGCTTGAAGATCTGGGCTAAGGTTAGCGTGTTTGTCAGACAGCATGAGACATTCACTTCTGGTGCTATGCAGCATGAAAGGAATCAGTTCTGTGCTGAGCTGGATTTATATCACCGCATGTACACATTTCTTCATAATTTCTTTCCCTCTGTCTTAGACTCAACTAGAATTTTAGTCACAATTGTTGTTGTCCAAAAACTCTTTATTGAAGCAGACAATTTTTTTTCAACAGTTAATCAGCAAATGAATATAATGAAGCAAATATAATTGAGGGTGGGGTAACATGGTGAAGGAGAGATACTTTGTATTAAAAAGGTATCCTTTCAACAGATCTTTAGTGATCTATAGCAAGCCCATATATTTCATGTATTGGTGAAATACACTCTGGATTAAGGTAGAATGAATGTGAACTATAAGATCGTCAACAGAATGTAGCAGTTATTTTAGTGGTACTGCAAGACACTCAGTGAAGTTTTTCTTGTGGACCAGTTCAGTATAAAGTGTGGATGAGACAGATTCACTGAAGAAACAAGATGAGTCTAGACATCAAGAAAAGCCAGGAGAAGCTGAAGAAAGTATAAACTGCAAGCTAATTCATATGTCCTTTCAGAACATTTGGAATTCTCTTAATCTGTACAAGCTCTGTATATATCAATCAGTATGCTGTGTGCCTATACTCTGAGACCTAATAAATACAATAATTCACCATATACTTGCATGGTTAGTGTGACAAATAAATTATATTTTCTATTAGCATTTCTCTCTTGAAAGTCTCATAACCAGCTTACACTTAATGTACAATTTATGTTGCAATTCACAGATCGCTCTGGAAAGTGATACAAACGTATATCTGTGTTGGAAAATGGCAGAATGTGCTGCATTTTTCAGAGAAATGTTTGAGATGACAAGGTATCTTTTCATCTCTGTGTCACATATTAGTCACTTTCACCATTATTATTTTATGACTGTACAAATTTATGTTGGCTTTTCTATTCAGATCCTTTCATGTTCATTCCCCAGCCTGACAGCAAGCTGTTTGGGTAATGCATTCCTTCACAGAATTTTATAAAGTAAATAATATTTATTAACACTCAATATGGTATTTGACAAGTAGTGCATGGACTTACAGGGTTTATTCTAGTAAAATTCCTAGTGGATATTTGTTTCAATTTTAGAAATTGTAATCAGATTAATTTGACACAGCAGGAGAATTTAAAGTTCAGCTCTATAATTCATGATATAGTAATTCTCAGTCTTAACTGAGCCTTTTCAGTGTGGTAAGGTCCCTCATTTAAGTTATGTTGTCTTTACTGTAGAAAAATCTTTACTACTGTTCACAGAATTCCTAACAATGAGAGTAGCAGTGCAAGGACTGTGGTGCTACTGAAAGAGGGTTGGCATAACCTTCAAGTTACTCTTTGAAGAGGAAAATACACCTCAATGGCACCTGACTTTGTATGTCTCAGCCTCAGAGTCAATTATAAGCTCTTAAAGAAAAACAAACCCCAAGCTATTCCTGATTTCATGTGACCTTGTTACTATATTGTTAGCTTCTAATATTCTTTTTTCTTACCTTTAGTTCTTTCTCATATTTATTGAGTTCTATTTTGTGCAATCAATCTGTCTTTCGGTACAAATCATGTCAGTTATCTGTTCATGTAGAATTATCATGATACCATTTATCAGTCTTTCTGCAGGGCTTCCCAAGCGCTTGCTGCAATGTTACGTAAGCTGTTTATGTGATCAGAATTGGCTTCTGGTAACAGTTCACCTATCTTCCCTACATTCTTTCTCTCTGCCTTAGGAACTGATTCAAATCCCAACTACTACTTCGTAGGATGAACTAGATGAGTAAAAGCGTGAGTAGGCTACTTGTGTCTCTGTAGCACATCTCTACTCATGTGCCGAATTGTTTCACTGCCAACATCACCCAGAGTTTCAACATCCAGATTCCTTTCCTTCCACACACAAGAATCTTTTATACTAAATTGCTTATACTTAGAAAGTAGTTTTTGCAGCAGGGACTGGCTCAGTGCTGTTCTGTTGAGTTTTAAAGTTCTTCAAGGTCACTCACACAGTTAGTTTCCAAATGTAACAGTTCAGTCTGCTTTGTAGTCTCATTAACATAGGTATGGGGCTTACTTAAAACTACCTAATGTTTACACAAAGTCTAAGTGCCATTCACGGTGCATAATGCAGGCATAAACTTGAAGTTATTGTTTTGATTCATGACACTGTTAATGCTGAGAGGGTGAAGTAAGGTGTTAACATTATTTAAAAGATTTTTTTAAAGCAGATTTGGAATCTTGTCCATGCCTTTATGTAGCTTTTATCTCAAAAGATATGATCTGTCTGTTGTTGAAATCAAAGATCTTCCTTCAACAGGAAATACGACAATGACGCTAATGTTTACATTAATTTTTCAGTATAAAGCAGCTTTTTTGTGCCTTAGTTGTAGTGGAAAAAAAATAATGTAATTTCAACAACAGTGGCTTTCTAGTTCATGCAAGCTGGATAATCTTGCCAAGCTGTGCTAAAGAGCATCTGTTTGCTTATTTACAGATTGTCTGATTTGCTGTGAATGTTCAGTGGTTTGCACTACTCAGCTCATGGTTATGACCTCAGCACTCTGTTAG
The DNA here is from genome assembly GCF_000691845.1 of Merops nubicus. Taxonomy (NCBI): domain Eukaryota; kingdom Metazoa; phylum Chordata; class Aves; order Coraciiformes; family Meropidae; genus Merops; species Merops nubicus. The sequence continues at coordinate 3,375 of NW_008584752.1, read as the reverse complement.
GTTTGTTTATTTTAAAAAGGAAATAGGGTCCTGAGGACTTGGAATGTCCTTTCTGTAATCACATACAGAAAGATAACCCATTGCATCTCTACTGTCATAAATTTCTACATCGATGTAATTATCCTTGCCCATCAACGCCCCCTGATTTCGATTGTGTGATTTAAAATCCATCCAGTCAGCTGTGTGCTGTTGTCCAGCTGAACACTGTAATGTGCTATAAATTCAGCATTTTAAATTAGTCATCAACCTTGAGCATGTAAAGCAATTGCACTTGAACTCCTCCTGTAAAATAACATCAGTGCTGTTGGGATGATTTCATTAAGTCTAACTCTCAAGGAGAAACATTGAAATGTCTTCCTGGATCATCTGTTGTCATTTTTGTGACTTGGAATGAGCTCTACAAACACCCATGATCTTTGTACTGTATTTATATTTTTTATATGTTTTATTATGTTAATAATACAGTCTTTCAGAGAGTATATTTATTACACATAGCACGATAACTTCAAATTTCTGTTGTTAGTAATTTGTTTTAAAGTTTGTAACATCAGTGCTTAAATTATTTCATAGCTGAGAAAGAGTGAAGGGGTTTTGAGACATGGTACACTGGCTGCTGTTTCAATAAAATAAAAAAATTAAAAATTAGGATGCATATTAAAAAGTCCATATTCCTTGTAGCTGTCACAGTCAAGAACCAGTCCATTCCATTGTGTCAAATATGTCTATTTGAAAGACATATGAAAATATTTGAAAATATGTCTATTTGTGTAAAATATGTCTATTTGTCATTCTTGTGGTGCTTAAGTGGATCCCTAGTCTTAGAATATTTTTCCTGGGAACACTTACTGTCCATAAATAACCAAAGTCACACTGTGAGCATAGTATTTGTTAGCCCATAGCTGTGTGAATAATACAGAAATATACTGGCTGTTTCTATTCACATAGAGAATTGATTACTGTTAATACTGAAGAACATCCACCCTACACTATTAAGGTTTTCTTCAAAAATATTAATGTAACTGAACTGCAGAAAAAAATTGTTTTAATACTATAGAAGACTACAAGTTTTTCTCAGAAGAATACAGTTATTCTAACATTATGCAGATTTAAAAAACAACCACCACCATTCTTCATGTAAGTCTTATATGAGACTATTGTCAAAAGTACTTGGTTTTACCTTAAAAAGAACCAAATTTAAAGAGCCTCTGACTAAAATACCTTTAACTCCAAAGCTGGATGCTACACACAGAGACTACTTCAGCAGTTTGAAATATAGCATATATGAATCTGACCTTGAATTGTTTTATTAATTCTGTTCCAGGTTACCTGAGCTTATTGGGAACACAACCTCTTCTTGGGATGTATCACTGCGTTGTAGCATAGACCATGTCTTAGGGAACATAGGAATTTATGTTGCTGCAAAGATACAGGTAGATGTAAAGTTTTGTTCGGTTTTTTGACTGTTTCCCTCACCCACCCTCATTAATTTGGGAAGGTATATTTGATATCCTGTAGCTGCAGGTGTATGATGTTCTTATGCATGTTCTCCTCATGTCTGACTATTGGTGTTTTCATTTACTGTCACAACAGCGTTGTCAGTTCAACTTCTTAATGAAGTTAAAATGAATATGAGCAATTTATTCTGGTTGGTAGTCTGATAATTGATTATCAAACTGTGAGCTGGGTATTGTATCACCTGGGTGCTAGTCAGCAGGATCAATAGTATCAATATTTACCCACTGGTGATAGTGGATTACCAATGAAGATGAAAAAGTAGTATTTACTTGCACTTTAATCTGTATGCGTTCAATTTTCAAAACAAGAATCTGAACTTTCAGTAGAGTAACATAACATGGAATATGTATTATGAAGACTTAGAAATGTGAGTACAAGGGCAAACATTGTTTTTGGATAAATCAATAAATGCCTGATTAATTTGAGCAATAGGAACATGGCAATATTGTCGGCATAAAGTGTAAGAAAAGATTTGGCCATTACCTCCTTTCTGTACTGTGTTGCTCACAATGCTGTGAGATGAGTAATATTTTGGAAAGTTTCCTTTGGACTCCCAGATGGATCAAGTACCCTGAGCATTGTTTTGATTTGAGTTGAGTACTGTACTGTAATATCCAACTTCCATCTTGGTTATAGGTAGGTTTTTCTCTACAGCTTCATGGTATTCATGTTTCAAACAGCCATCACAGACAAAACCTTTAGCCTTTTGCTGTCTTAAGTACAATTTTGTATGATTTACCTTTCTAAAAAACTCTTGATCAAACCTTGTTATAGAGCAACCTTGACTTTTTATTTCCTTTTGATAACCTTAAATGCTTTACCACTTCAGTAAAACCAGCAGCAACAGGAACAAACAGCACTGACTGCGGGCTCGCCAATGAGTTACACCCATTGAATTTCAGTCTGACTTCCCACCTTCTGGATGTACTAGTATCCAGAGAGCCTTTGAAGTTAGTGATAGGTGGCAGCTACGGCCAGAATGAAATATTGACCCTGAATGCAATTTTGTGTCCTAAAGCGTGTAGGAAGTTTTAGTGACTGAATGAAAATTTATTTATTTGTTTTACTTCTTAACAATGACAACTGGTATAAATTGTAACAGGAGTATAAATTAATTCTTTCCATGACAAAACATACTGTATGTATACCGTGGAGTATAAAATTTGTTGTATCATGCTTTTTCTCACACTATCAAGCTAATCCTTTCCCATTGGAATTTTCCATATTTCCACAGTACCCCACATTTCCCAGCTGAATAATTATACACTTCTTGTGTAAACAATGGACATGATATTTAATTGATTATTAGGAAATATGGGTTATATCTAAATAGCATCTTTCTCTTCTGACTTACCAATTTGTTGGAGAACGTAGCTGGGGAAGGCTTGTCCAACTTTCAGGAGAGTATTTGGAAGACTGAGAGAGGACTTGTCATTTATGTTCTTCCTGATATTGAATGCCATGTTGGATTGAAAGTATACATCTGGAGTTTGTCTGATGTGTTACTCTTCTTCAATGGATTATGTTGGTGTACAGGTTCCCCGTTAATCTGTGGACAGGGCTTTTTTGGAAATCAGCTATTTTTCCCCTGCTACTGAGGCACAGTACTGAGGCACTTTTTAAAAGGCTGAATACCAGTTTGTCTAATTAACGAGGTTAATGCTGCTTTTACTGGAAACAGTGGGAAAACTTCAGTCCACTAGGTGGAAGCTACATCTCAGTTGGCTTCAGTGGACTCAAAGTTACTATGCTCTGTCTCAAATATACTGCTGCAAGTCTTAAAAAATCCACCACTTTTGGAGATATGAAAGCATACAGATAATGTGGAAAGTATGAACATAGAATCATAGAATCATTTAG
>NW_008584751.1:0-8649 GCF_000691845.1 Merops nubicus | reverse complement strand
TGGCAGGCTGAGCATGATCTGTGAGCCGGAGATAGGGCTGATCTAAATCTCTCTGACTGCAACATAAGCCCACTCCCTCTTACTCAGTGCAGAGGGGGATCAGATTATTGACTTCTTCCAGCCTCATCCTTGCCTCCCTTCGTTTCTCCTGGGGTCACCACCAAGCAGCTCCCTGGGACTGAGCACACACCTTGCATTCGTTCTTATTTTCCTCGCTCCCTTCTGAATTGTCCCCAAATTTACCCCCTCTCTGAGGGCATGGTGCCCACTGCTGAGCACATTTCTCCAGCCAGGGCCTTCACAGTGTCAGGATGACTTCACACAATGACCTCTGCTGCTCCTCCTGCCACAATCCAAGCTGTGTTAGCTTATTTAGCAACCCTCTGGCACTGCTAACTTTGGTTCAGCTGTGGCTCCACAAGGCCTCCTGGGCCAGGCAGCACAGGGCAGCTGCTTGTGTGCTCAATACCTTGTCTTCTGTGTGCAGCTGGTCCTGCCTGCATGGCCCTTCCTCAGTGGGCTCCCATTGCCTGGGATCACATCTCCCAGCAGCCACAAGCACTGGGAGTCCTAGTCCCACCAGCACTCACCCCCTATGCCAGCTTGGTGTTGTCCTCTGCCAAACTCAGTTGATTACTGCTTACATTTCAGTCTAGTTAATAAAGACAATAAGGGCAAAACCAACACAACCCAAACAAAGCCCATCCTGTCATTGCTAGGACAAAGCAGTAGAGACATCTACCAACTAGATGAGAGGCAACCAGTCTTCCTCAAGAGCTCAGCAGGGTACCCAGTTATCAATCCTGCCTGGGGTCCAGTGCAGGCATTTGGGACAAAGGGACTGCAGTTTATTCCACATGGGAAAGCTTTTTTTCTGGCAGGTTGCTACTCACTCCTGACCGTGTTATTCCAAGTAATCGAAGGTCTCAGGTAATAGGTAGGAAAAGAAGGTAAGAAAGGCTCAGGTGGCCACTTGAAAACCCATAGGCTGGCATCTGTTTTGGGATTAGATACTAGACATGTTTGATATTCAAGGATGAATCAATCACCTGGCTGAACCAGGTCTTTAAGGATAAACTTGCCTGATTGAGAAAGAGGTGAAGGAGGAGGGGGGGCCCTACCAGTCCCAAGCAATTCTGCGTGTTTGCACACCAGCTAGCTGTTATCTATGTTCCAGGGCTTTCCAGACTCATCCTACCCCAGCATTCAGGCATTTTATCTGGGATCCTGGGGTCCCTGTGGGGTGCTCCCAGCATATTATAGAAGCTGTGATCTGCTGAGGACATCCTCAGGGAGACAACATTGCATGGGGTCCCTTGCTAGTGATTTGAGAGGTGCCATCCTTACAAGCATGTCAGCTGGGATCCTGGGGATCATGGGCTCCCTGTGGGGTACTCTCAGCACATCACAGAAGCTGTGATCAGGACATCCTCAGGGCTATGATGCTGCATGCAGTCTCTTGTTGGAGATTTGACAGCTGCCATCCCCCAGAGCTGCACAACCCAGTGTCACACAGGCAAATGAAGCTTTGCTTTTGCAGGACAGGGTAAGTTTGCCTGGATTCTCCCTGTGTGTTATTTTTTCTGGCCAGGGAGGCTCATCAATTTTTAGGATTGCTAATCTCTATACACAGTTCCTTTTGCAGTGTTCTTATTCCCAAAGTACAACACAGAGCCAGAAGACTGTTCAAAAAGCAGAATGGCACAATGGACAAACAAAACCCCAGCACTAAGGTCCCCTCAGTGCCAAGCAAAACCATACGGTTACTCCACGTGTCTTTCCTTTGCTACTATTTCTACATCCACAGTTTGTTCTGTTCTCAGTATCATGATGTTGTGAGCACATGTTCCACTGCTGCCCCCAGACCCTTATCTGCAGAACTGCTATCTCATCAAGTTACTCTGCCAGTGTAGTTTTGGACAGTTAACTCTTCCTCTCAAGCTGGAACTTTGTACTCATCTAGTGAAGTGCGTCCTATTTATTTCAGTCTGTGTATCGCACTTGCCAAGATCTTATTGGAAATCTAAGCAGGGTTCCCTTCAACACATTTTCCACTCTTCCTGCTCTAGTACAGTCTGCAGAAGTAGGAAGCTTGGTCTGTCATCCATCACAGCTATCAGCAGGGAAAATCAGAGCAGCTGAACTGCAGGTGTGGATCTCAGAGCTGTTCCAGCAAACCTCAGACTGAAAATGGATGCTCTTAGCCTATCCCCACCAAAGTAAAATTAGGAGGCTAAGAAGAGTTATGATAATGTCATGTAACTCTACACCAAAAGCCATACAATTCTGCTGTGCCACCCTTACCTTCCTTTCTTTTCTCAAAGACTCGGAGATAGTATCACCTGGCATGATCAACTAGAGAGGGTTGAAGTAATTTCTGAGCCAATGTGGGTTGGTCTTGAAGTTTGTACCTGAATTCTCTGCAGACATGACCCCCTCAAACAAAGCTGAGATGGAGGAAAATACACATTCCAGGAGAGAGCAGGTGGCTGCTGTGTGCAGGCGTGGCTGTGTGAAGGCATGCAGCAGCCAGTCATCTGCCACAGCTCCAGTGCAGCCAGGACCAGACTGCCTAAGAGACCTCTGTAGATTGACTTTGTGAATGAGGCTTCCATATTAGCACTGTCTCAAGACTTAGGATACAAAACGAGGACACTTCAAACAGATAATCAGAAATAACTAAGATTACATATTGGGCTGCAGGGTCCCTTCAGTGTTACCTGCCCAGAGTTCCTTTTACACTTGCAACAGGTGTCTCCCCCTGTTAACACTCCTAATGCAAACACCAGGTTAGCACAGGACATTTTACCCACCAAAACTAACATGCACCTAGCGGTCTGCAGCTCTTTTCTTTAAGTGAGGAAGTAGTTGTGGAAAGGGAAGAGCTCTTTAAAGAAGACAGGATAGGCAGGTTCTTCAAAGACCTGGAAAGGCAGCAAAATCAGGCAGGTGGGTAAGGACTTCATTCTCAGCAAGGAGACCTAAATACGTTCCTGGCCAGAAACACAAGAGCTTGTATCACCTCTCTCCTGCAGGACTTTGAATGTCCTTTCCTGGGCCAGCCATGCACACTGCCTCAGCCTGTCACACCTCACAGTGGGAGGCACTCCACCCACGTAGGAATCCTGAAGGATTTTCAGCTGTGAATGGAACTGGACAAAGAACATAAGTACCACCCCTGTTTTACAGACAAAATGTGCTGCTCACAAAATAGAGGTCTTTACTGGGATAAGCAAAGAGGGAAAGCAGAAAAAGCCGGGCTGGCTTCTGGAGGAACACAAAGCCAGCTCTCTGTTCTAGTCCCATTGCCCAGGAGGAAAGAAAGCATTCACCTTAAAGGAGACTGAGGTATGGATGAAAGTTGGGGATAGCAGACAGAGAGGGGCACACTCCATCTTTGAGGTTTTCCTTTGTATGTCACTGCTAAGCCTCGAGTAGGGAAGGTTGGAACGAAGGTCCAGCAAGATTCCCCTTTGTCTTTCCTGCTTCTCGTACCAGCAGCAGGTATGAGTTCTCAGGGCTGTCCCAGAACAGAAACCTGTCCAGAAGGAGGAATATCTGGGATTCAGACAGCAGCTCACAAGGGAGATGCCTCCCTGATCTGTAGGCCCCAGGTTATTTTTATCTTTGGGAAATGACTATTTGTTAAGTGTTGGGCAGCCCCAAGTGCCCAGGCTGGAGCTGCAGCAAGGAGACAGAGTAGAAAGCAATGACAGAGAGCACACACAGAGAGAGCATACACAGTGGCGTGGGACACCACACTATGCTGAACAGGAACAGCAGCAAACTGACCTTGGATGTGCCCTCACCCTTTCCTGGTGCTGCTATATGCTCTTGTGCTGACCATCATAGAATCACTTTGGTTGGAAAAGAGTTTTAAGATCATCAAGCCCAACCATAAACCCTACTCTAGCAAGGCCATGTCCCCAAGCACCAGATCTATATGGCTTTTAAACACGTCCAGGGATGGTGACTCAGCCACCTCCCTGGGCAGCCTGTTCCAATGCCTGACAACCCTTTCAGTGAGAAAGTTCTTCCTAATATCCAGTCTAAACCTTCCCTCGTGCAGCCTGAGGCCACTTCCTCTTGTTCTGTCACTGGTTACTTGTGAGAAGAGACCGGTGACGGTGTGGCAACCCGCTCCCAGAGCTCACACTTCAAGTCCCGCAGCACCAGTTAGCTGCATCTAAAGCGGGGTGGCACCATGGAGCAGGAGACAGCGTGACACTGCCCGCGCCACCTAAACCGGCTCTGAAGATCTGCCACTAGGAGGTGGCATTTCCTCAGGTCCGTGCTTGGCACTTCCACGGCGCTGACAGCACCGAGTGCTTGAGAGGATGGTCTCAGCCTCAAGAAAAGGGGCAGGAGCTGTGGGCTGCAGGTGTGGGAAGGCAGGCACAGAAGGCCCGGAGGAGGAGAAAGGACAGCCGAGATGGCCGGGGCGAACTGCATCCCGCGTCAGGGGGACTGCAGAACTGCAGAGGATGTCGCTGCCCAGTGAAGGCGGGTGGGGAGGACGGGGAAGGGCCCTCAGCATGCCAGCCCCTTGGCACCTGGCCTGCCATGTTTGATGTGGGTAGAAAGACACCAGAGAGCACCAGTGCTGAAGAGAGGGTGGCAACACAAAGATCGCTGTGTTCCTTTGCTCCCCATCCCTTTCTCCCCCTCTTTTCCCAATTTATTTACCCGAGTTCAAAATACAGCCTCACAGTCCCGAGGGGCTGGCTGAAGTGGCCAAGGGGTGGGCTGTGAGGTCATCTTTAATGAGGGCAAAAATCCTGTGTCAACAATGCTGCCCATTGTATGGCCCTGTTTAGACAATACCGGCTGCGTTCTTGCTGCTGGCAGCCCAAGGACTGGGAGCAAAGCCTGTTTGGGGTAACAGGCAGGGAGGAGGATGGGCAGGGGGTCTGGCACCAAGTCAGGCAGCAAGGGATGGGGCAAAGTGCAGAGATAAGCACCCTATCCCACTCATCAGCCTGTTACCAGCCTAATTCTTGGTGCTGATAAGATTAGTTCCCCAATGGCAGGGAATTGAGCCATCCTGGTCACAGCCTGGAGGCACAGCACGTCACCCCAGTTACATCTGCTTTCCCTTCTGACCCTGGCAATGAGACACCAGTGATTTCTGCTACGTTATCACCTCCCTCTAACCCCACATTTCCCACTGAGCAGCAGTGGGGTGGCAAAGTGAGCACCAGCTTTTTTCAGCCCTGGCCCTTCCCCAGGCAATCGTGAGAAAGCAGCTGGGGGTTTGGCCACTGCTGCTCTTCTGGGAGCTCCCCACAGCAACTGTTAACTGAAGAGTTCAGGTAACCCATGATGAATTTAGTCATCCTTTAAGGGGGAGGATGGAGCAAGGGATCTTCAGAAGTTGGTGGGATTCATTGAAATTATGGATCAGCAGATGATGTTTTAAGGAGAGGGGAAAGGAACATGACAGAAAGCAAGCAAGATGATGGCAGTTCCTATAAATATAAATCTCACTTGTGGTAAATGCCATGATATCATTCCTCAAGCTGCAGTTTCTGGAGCCAGGTGACTACACAAAAGTCTTAGCTTTCCATTTCAAAAAGGAAAGTAATTTGTTACATCTCCTGGCTGAGGAGCTGTGTGTGAACAAGGCCACCATATGCTGAAAGAAAGCACAGGGGAGAAAGCAACATTAAAGAAGGGTGGTGACCCCACAAAGCTGGCATCTGATCTGTTGGCATCTGAACTCCTGTGACTGACAATCTCTAAAGACCTGCAGCTGCAGGTCTTGAAAGACCTTATCTTTCCAGTCAGTATTATCTCTGAGCTCCTGCTGTTTGACCCAAGTCTTGTCCCAACTCATTCTATAGCCGTGGGCCACCACTTCCTTTCTCTGCAACACTTAAACTGTGCCCAGAAGTCAACCCTCCCAAAACCAGGGGGACCATCAGTCTCTGAAAATACTGGCAGCGGCGGTGAACCACGCTGGTGTTCACCTGCTCTGCATAGAGGCCTCCGTGCCTTTGAAGGGCAAACTCTTTAAGATGGAAGGGAGTAAAAAGAAAGGAGATTTGGTGAAATGACAGCAAACCATACCTTGCATTTATGGAGTGAAAGACACATGGCAGGACTTTTCTATCCATAGAAAAAGTTCTGAAGTTGAATTACTTCGTAATTCCCCAGAAAATCAATGCAAGAGATGCAGAAAATAATTCTAGGAGAATTTTTGCAAACCTTTATTTTTGGCAGAGGGGAAGGGGTAGTGGTCAGACCTTTCCCTAGTTTTCAGCTTATTCCCTCATTATTCGAGTCTCCTTTTTTTTCAAGCTCCAGTTGTGAAACAGAAGAAAAAGAAAAAAAGGGAGACAGACTGCTGTTATAGAAGATGAACAAACAACATGAAACAAATTTTGCAAACCCCTTGCAGCAAGCTTTTTCTTTTCCATGTGGCTTTTTCAACATTTTTGGAGGAGGTAACTGAGGAGATTCATTACAGTTTCCAAGATGTTGACACCAGATGAAATCTCCTTGCAAAACTTACTGCTAAGTGAGAAAGCAATATTATTTTGTTTTTTTTAAGGGGAGAGTAGGAGGGAAAATGTTTTGGTGAAATGTCTTTACCTTAGCCTTGATGCTTTTTTTTCTGCATCCTGGCACTGTGGTAGAAAACTCAGGCTGGTTACTGTATCCCAGGAGAGGGATGCAATGGTTCTTTCTCAGATGGGGCTCTGCTCTCAGACTGTGTCTTGTGATAAAACTTACTGCTGCTTTGTGCCTCTCTTTTCCCCAACCGTGATAAAAATCTTTGAAATCCTCTGACAAAAAGTACTCCAGAAGAGCATTTCATTAGCACAGTGCCTTGGCTGGGTCATGAATCTGTGGAGAGGATTCTCAGGAAGGTGGAAACAGTCTTAGGTCAGACCACTCATTTCTCAAGAAACCTGAAGTGCATGGCCAGTGCTGCCTGTGGCATGGCTCTCCTCATCACTGCCCTGTGCCATGACCCTGCCATTGTATCAGCTCATTTATGAAAGACCACGACCTCAGGCAGCACTCATCAGATGGAGAAGAATTGAATCTGTTCCCTGGGGGTGATGGCTGAAGCTGAATCTTTGCTAAGCAGTGTTGGTGAACTCCACGAGTGATGCAGTTCTGCTGAAGGCTCGGCAGGCCAGCTCTCCTTGGAAGGAGGAAAAAGCCTGCCTGCAAAAATATAAACTAGAGCATGAAAAGTGCAGTTTAAGTTGTATCACTGTGTCTATACTAGACATTTCTGGTTTCCCACCTGGTCTGAGGAGAGAAACTAGTGTGAATGGAAAGGGCTCTGGTGGATCAGAGTATCTGCAAAATGGCAAACCTTGAATTCCTAAAAGGCTCACTGTCACCCACTGGTAGCATTTCCAGTTCTCACCTTGGTTCACAGCACTACGATTAGTTGATGTTTTTTATTAATGATGTTTCCATTAGACATTCCTCATCAGTGTTCAGTAACCTTCAATGTTGTTAACCAAACATTTAATGGAGAGTCTTAAAAGGGATAGCTAAAATTCCCTCTCTGACTCACGTCAGCTTTCACCATCTAGGAACATCTTCTGACGTGGGCTCTTTGTTTTGATACTGTGACTCAGAAAGCCTGAGTTCCTAATGTAAGACTAAAACATAGTCTACACTCCCTCCTTTACATCCATCTCAGAGAAATTTAAAAAGGAGAGACATATTTTTCGCCCTTTGCTGGACAACTTTTAAATCCAGAGAACAACTGGGCTACTCTTAGTTTTCATTGTCACTTTCCCTCCCAGTGATTACAACGTGGCTCACTTTTAGGCAGCTGCCACTGCACCAGCCCCACGACGTCTGGGCAGGACCAGCACAGGGACAGGCTCTGCCAGAGCTCGGTTGTGTGCCCACACTTTGTGTGGCTGGCTCCATCGCCGCAGGGCAGCTCTCTGGACAGGATATGTGTAAGGGGAGATGGGCACCTGTCAAAATGGCTTTTGACATCCCTCTTCCACTCCCAGAATGACTTCTGTGTTAGCGGGGGGCAGAGATTGAACACATGGGACACACTGTGAGCAGGGGAAGGAGCTGGAACAGGTCCTGTCTGTGGTGATGGCACTGCGGCACCCCAAGCCTTGCTGCTAAGCAGCTGGGGGGGTCTGGCACAGGGACCACATGGTGGGCTTGGGAGAGCTGCCTCCAGGCTCTGCCACTGGCAAGGTTTTATTTGTAAGGGTCCTCTTTTTCATTTTTAATGGTGAAGGCCTCCGTGGCCTGGAGCTTGGATTTTCCTATTGCTGGCACTACCAGCTAGTGAGGAGGTTGTTCTGGAAAATAGCTAATAACAAACGGAGCTGCTCCTTTTTCCTTCCGCCTGCTGCTGAAAGGGACTGTTTTCTGGTGGAAAATGGCCAGGATTCATTCTGAAACCCTACAACCAACATATCTGCTTATTGAGATAAACACCTATACAGACATAGATGCTTCTGTGGATATACAGTTGTGGGTGGGCTTTTCTTTGCAGAGGTGAATTATATATATGTGCATATAGGCGTGTATGATTTATCTACACACACATCTATATAACGATACCCACACAGACCCCTATACAGAGCGAATGTTTTACGCTGAAGCCCCTTCTGTCCCTGCCGCATTCCACAGGCAGCTAGGGAAGGGGCA
>NW_008584750.1:409-20828 GCF_000691845.1 Merops nubicus | reverse complement strand
TATGTCCCAGCTGATTGATCTGTTTGTACCCCCAGCGATCATTCATGGAATGTCCTTTTTGTTTACAATACAGTCTGTGTATTGGTTCATCCTTCTGCTGGTGCTATAATTTTTGTTGGGCCTGGTCATTGGCAGAACACCTCTCCTGCTTCTTAACTTCTGGAACTTACTAAAAATGACCATTATTAACTGCAAATTATACAATTAAGCTTTTCTATAGGATGGGTATAAAGAGAATGATTTACATAAAATTGTATGCAGTGTTGTGTATTATAGTTGAAGTCAGCATTTTTTTTCTCTGGCAGGTATTTTTGTAGCAAAATATTAATTAATACTGAAAAATATAATTTCAAGCTCACTGATGATGTTTGGAAGATTACACTGAATTTCAGAAATATGTTAACTAAACTAAGTTGGAAAGATAAATTGAGAGGAAAATAACAAGTTGAAACTCTTTATTTTGAACTCCCATTTCAGAAAGTCTGGTCAAGATCTGTCAATCTCAGATGTTTGCTGTAATATGTTGGTCTTCAGTGCTGTAATAATGTCAGTTCAGGTCAGTGCTCCCACAGCTCAATGCTTGTGCACCTATGTCTTAAAGAAAGCTGGGCACAAATGCTTTTTCTGTTATTTTGAACTCCCATTTCAGAAAGTCTGGTCAAGGTCTGTCAATCTCAGATGTTTGCTGTAATATGTTGGTCTTCAGTGCTGTAATAATGTCAGTTCAGGTCAGTGCTCCCATAGCTCAAGGCTTGTGCATGTCTTAAGAAAGCTGGGCACAAATCCTTTTTCTGATCCATTTGGAGTAGCAGTATTTCCTTAGAAGTTGTAATTGACACAGACAACACTCACTCTCTAAGCCCTTTGTGACAACTTTTCTTTCTTTTTTTTTTTTTAAATGGAGAAGAAACACAGAGCTGTACACCCTGTATAATTGTGCCAGCATAACCACAGAATAGGAGGGTTCGACAGTTCATATGAGGTTTGAAAAATGACTTCATATAATGTTCCTACATACAGAGGAGGGTTTTTATTTCATTTTACAGTATAAACGACCTTTCTTATCTGATAAAGTAGTAAAATATTTGTAACAGATTTTTTCCCCCCCATTATTCTCTTCCTGAAGATTTCAGAACAGTTTTTCAAAGGTTGATTTACGTCTATGAGAACTACACAATCCAACTTAGTGGGATTTGATCTGGATTTTTTTCTTGGTTTTATAAAGAGTTATACTATTAGCAATGTTTTATAATGACTGTAGTAGAAGAGTTCATATTGGAAATGGCTTAGAAAGAAAACCAAACTTGCCCTCCTAATTATCTTCCTATACATTAGATAAGTCTATGAAATGTGATGGTTCAGTGTCCCACAGTGTTGAGATGAGCAATATTATGGAGTCAGGTAGTGCTGCACCTTGATATTTATTGCATAAGTATCAGGATTGTATTCTGTTTTTGCTGGACTATATGCTGATTTCTTTATTTATGTGTTGTTGGATTTAAAGCTGACTGAAGGACATAGATTCTCTATTTTGTTGTTTTTATATTTTTTCCCCTGAGATTCTCTAGCGTATCTATACAGCATTTGTAAATTTGTATAGCTTTTTTTTTTTTTCCCCACATAGTATTTTAAAACCCATTATATGTTCTCTTTCTCTTTTCCAATTTGGGTGGCTGTGCAGTGAGATGTATTCTTCAGTAGAACAGATCACTTTAAAGCACATGCAATTTTGGTAATCCTTTTTTTAATCTTTTATGGTTTGATGGAAATGTGTCATGTTCCAAAGCTGCTGTGGCTCTGAGTGGTGTACTGTCTGCTCCTGGCTGTCCTGTGAGCCTTTTGTAGTTTATTCACTGGGAGTTCTTTAATTTTCCAGTTTTCAATAAATTCTAAATGATGACAACAAATCAGAAAATAGTATTAAAATCTATGGGCTAACAAGGTTTAAGCACCAGAACTCGAGAGTGTTTTGTCTTTGGATGTCCTAGTTTTATTTTAATATAGGTCTAGTTTTGTTATGATGCCGTCTTGGAGTAAGACCTGACTACTAGTCTTTCCAATCCATGGTTTATACCCCACTGAGGGAAGGAAACCTGAGTGCAACAAGAGCCAAGAGAAAGTTTGGTTATCTTCTGCTGAAAAGTTTCTAATCTTCAGTGTGGATGGAGCCAAAGACTACACTGGCTGTGGTCTTAGGATTGTCTTTTTTTCCATTCTTCTTAAACAAAGCAACAACAAAACAAACAAAAACCTCTCTGGAATAAGTCAGAAGTTTTCTGACATGTTTCTGGGGCTTGTTTAAATCAGCAGAACTTGGGAAACTTGCATGCAACTCTGTTGAAAACTGCTTTTAACATTCAACAGATTCAGTATGAAGTCATGTTGCTCTAAGCACAGTATGGAATGATAAAGATAGAAACTTCAAGCTCTTAGCAGAGAAACCTTCAGCCAGTGCTTAGTGTAAAATGTTTCTGGATTCATCTGTGTTAAGTTAATAAGGAAGCAATCAAACCCAAGTCCATGACTGTTTCTGCTGTGTCTGTTTCCATGGTGTTCTTGGTTGCTTTTTTCCCTCTTTTGTCTTCAGATATATGAGCACAAATCCTTGAGGTGAGGGAGGGAGGAAGGAAGGGAGGGAGGGACAGCAATGGCAATGCCTCCTTCAACTCTGTAGGTCTGAAGTGCTGGGGTCTAAACCCCAAGCCCTGAATCAGGGTTGACACCTGGAGGATGACCACAACCAGGTGAGAGAGAACTTGGTTTTCTCTCAAGGCCTGGCCAGCCTTGAGCGAAAACCAATTAGGAAATAACCACCAGGTTCCCTGCCTCTAAAGTTAACAGTATAAAGTCTGGCCCTGATTGCAAGGAGTGGGGAAAGCTTACCTATGTAGTGTTCCCAGTTATCGGAAGGGCTCCCTGAGTGTCCACTACAAGTAACGTTTGCCATCAGTGACAGGACATCACAGCCAGGACAGAAAGAGGATTACATGTGTAATGATGCTGTTTCTTGGCAATTACTATATGATTGGAATTGGGCTAATGACCTGGCTTATTCCTTCCCCCAAGATCTGGTTTCTGACTTGGCTCACTCCTTTCTTTGTTTTGTCGTATTCTGTGAGTGAATACATTGATCTATTTATTCCTCCAGTTGTTAGCCACCTCATATCTTTCCTACATACTTTAGAATGGGATGGTAAAGTTTTTCCTGTGTGCTTCCTATAAATACCAATATCCTTTCTACTCGGGCACACAGTCAGTAAAAGGGTGTCTTGCATACCTTTCACTTCTGATGATAAGGAGTAGCTGCATTTAATTGCAGGATAACCCCTGTGGTGTCAGGGAGGTAGAAAGAAACCTGATATTTTGCTTCATCTACCTTAACAGACATGTTTGTCTACTGTGGTGACAAGCAAGTTGAGTATTAACCATGCAGCATGTGGCAATCAGAAAACAAGAGAAGTAAAGAACAGAAGATTCTGTGTAAAGTTATATAAAAAAAAAAAAAAATCTGTCAAAAAGTTCTTCTCCCTTTACTGGTCCAACAGCTCTCACACACACATCTCTAGTGTCTATGTAACATTATTCTCATCCATCTAGTTAATCATAATGCTTTGAATAATCTTCACAAATCTAGACAAGATTTCTGCAGTGGAGCTATGTTTGAACAACAAGCTGATATCCTAACTTGTGACTTCACAGTTTCATGGCTGTAAATTCCTTCTCAAATTTACATGGTTCTTTTGAATATTAAAGCTAACATCAGCAGTTAGGGCCCATTCCCATTCCTACTTAATTTTCAAGAATCTACAACTTGTTGCTCCTTTCTTAAAATGCTGTAACAGCCTTGAAAAAGATGGGTTACCTGATGTATCCATATACAATGGAAAATAACTGAACAAAGTTAATAATGCATTGTGAATTACATAAAAAAATTGAATTAAATTTCTCCTATGCATGTAGCAAAGGGTGAAGAATTTTTATTAATGTGTGTGAAGAGGTGTTGGTTCTGATTTCTTATGACTTTTTTTTGCTTGTTGTTGTTTACTGAAATAGTGCAATATTCAACATACAAACAGAAGCTTTTCCTAGAAACTGAGTTTCTGGTAAAGGAAAAAAAGATCCAAGAAACACATCTTCATTCTTTGTAGTGCTTCTGCTGTAGAGGATCTTATCTCCTTGGAAACCTACATTTTCACAGCCATAAGCGTTTCATAGGTTTTGACAAGATTTCTCTAAGGAAAGTTGGTTGGGTTTTGTGTAGGTTTGTTGGTTGGTTTTTTTTGGGATTTTTCTTGTGCGCTTTTTTTAGTTTTCTTTTTTTTCCCCAAGGAAAGTTGTGGAGGAAAGTTGACATTTCCCTCCCTGTGAAGCATTTTTAGAAGCAGTGTGTACGTACCAGTGAATTACTTGCTTATGAACATGTAAGAATTGGGCTATGTTCCAGCATGAGATTATGAAATCTGTTTTAAAAAACGGATGAGGAGATACATGGATAGTCCTCCTAGCCTCAGACTGCTCTGATCCTTGAAGTAAGAAGCTGGAGGCTTCAATAGAGGGATGTTCTAGTATTTTTTAGTAATTTCTTATTGTACCGAGAATAAAACCTCTCTATACTTATGCACTGTTCCACCTTTTCCAAAGCTGGTACTCTCTTAAGAGACTATACAGCAGGTTCTTGTCCCTGTTTTTTTCTGTGGAAATTGGAGTCGGAGTGAGACCCTGCCAACAGGGTCTTATTTGTTTTAAAATAGCCACAGAATAAGGCTATCTTGTCTTCCTTTCCAAAGGAGCAAAAAGCCTTCTGTAGCTTTAAAATAAAATTAATTCCTGTCATCTTGATATATGCTAGCTCTTAAATACTTAATTTACTTGCAGAAGTACAAAGTCTAGAGCAATATTTTATAGACAAATTTATCCTCTATTGTATAATGGACATGGGCTGTTCAAAGATTAGTAAATGGATGAAGTAATACATAACTATTACATGAAGAGTCTAAATTTTATCAATAGTAAGTCACTAACAACAAACTAGACCTGTTCATTCTATCTGAATATTGCCTAAAATAGTTGTGGTAATCTATGTAACCTTAAAGGGTTTTGTTGTGGTATGGAGACTGTATGTTATCTGCCAGCCTGGTATAGGACTACTGCAATCACTTTTTTTAGTTTTAGAGTCACATGATTTGTTTGGGTTTTTTTTTGTTTGTTTTCTTTGTTTGTTTTTTACCTTCAACACATGGATATAATTACATTTCCTATACTCAGTGGATGTAAGGCTGGGACTGACTTCCTAAACTAAACAAGAAAACACAGCTGCTTTAGTTGTTGCCAACACACAGTATATAAGTCTTTTTAATAAAGCCTTCCTTTTTTTCTTTTCACAGAATCTACACTTGTATTTTGAATAGTTGCAGAACAAATAGATTTCTTCAGTGCTTGAAGGGCTTGTAGAGTGTTTTACCACCTGTAGCACCTTTTATCACTGAATGCTGAGAGAAAAAAAACAAAACAAAAACACATACAAAAATATATTGATAAATAAACCAAATTATGGTGGAAATGGTGTAGGTCCTATTACTTGAAAAGTCTATTTAAATTTAATTTTTGGTTGGTTGGCTACTTCTGATGCTTTTCTGAGAGAGCTTCGAGCTTGACATTATTGCCATCCCTCTCAATTTTGCTCCCTGCCTGCCCTGCTACAGCCAAATGTTAGTTTTAGTTCCACAAAATTTATTGAATTTTGGACTTCAGAAACAACACTTTTAACTTGACAAAATTATTCATGCTATTACCTGTTGTAATGAAACAGAAAAGTATACAAACTATATCTTGCTTCCCAAAGAATTAATAAGCATAGTTTTGAATGGCTAGTTAGAATGTTATAATGAACTGCAAGTATTATTCTTAGGTGTTTAAGGCTGTCTGACTTCAAAACTAAAGATAGTTTCCTATGTGTAATAAACTACAACGTGTGGACTAAGTACAATATAGACTAAATCTGTATTTGCTTTCTTACATGTGCTTGGATCTTGATGTACATAAGGGTACTGCTGCCACTGGAGAGGTCTACTTCTTGTGGAGTCTGGTCTCCTGGACTTCTTTTCTCAGATTTAAGCTCTAAGGCAGGGGGGTTATGAATTGAGCCTGCTGGCACTCACTTTTACATCCTTCAACTCCAAAGCAGATTTGTTGCTAAGCATGCAGGGACTTGCACAAGAACTGGCCATCAATTTGAACATTTGTTTAGCCTGGAATACTTCTGACTGTAGCCATCAGGAGGTATGCAGAGAAGAGTAACCATGTAGTCATTCAAATATAGAGGAATGCTTTTCCAGTATACTCTCACAACCTTCAACAAATTGTGGCTCAACTCTTCCTTAGCCAGGAAAAAAAGAAGAATCTTTTCATTGCATTACAGAGCTCTCTCCACCCTGAAGCTGTGCACTTCTTGAAATCTTGTAAAATGTTAGCATCCACAGCATCCCATAGCAAGGAATTTATAGGTTCAATGCACATTATGTGAAGAGACATCTTTATTTTTGAGCCCATTTTTTCCTACGTTGATTTAGTATTGTTGAATTCTTATATTTTAAAATAAAATGAATGATTGCTTTCTGTTAACTGCTCCTGATTTGTAGGCCTTTATCAAATTTACATCAGTTATGCCTTTTTCAGTCTGTCCTACTGAATATTTCATCCTTTTTTTCTGTATCCCTTCTAGCTCTGTCATATTGTGCACACAGATTTGACAGAGCAGCATGGGAATGTTTTTAATTTTGTTCTTAATTTTGTTTCACTTTTTATGGTTCCTGATGACTTTTGGCTGGACATTTTCACAGAATCATGAACTACAGCCTCATGCCCTGAATTGTCTGATTTAGCTCACTACACTTTGTTATGTATCTTTTAAATCAGGAGTGAAAACCATTGTCCTTCCTTCCTTACTACAGCAATTTCCTTTCTCATTTAATAAAGCAATTCATGGTTGATGAAATTCCACATAGAAAAATATAGAGACTATACCATGATCTATAGTCTAAAGATGTCGTGGGAGCTGAGACAAGTATGCTTTATGGTCTTTTTGAGCTGGATAAATCTCTTTAACACTTGGAAAAGTGCCACAGAATCCTCTAGTAACAGCCTAAAGATTGATTACTTAAGCTTCATTTTTATTATTAATAGACAAGTATAGACTCCATTTTATTATTTGTATGGGGATTATTTTTTTTTTATCTTGCCATTTTTTCTAATAAAAAGATATTGCCATATTGTCTTGACAGTTCAATTTTATAAATTTCTAAATAGTGGTCTTTCCTTAGTGAAATCATGACAGCTGAGAAATAGCCCTCTTTTAGACTTGGAAATGTTTGAGAACTAAGAGCAGCTGCCTAACTTTGCTTTTCTTTGGCTTGCTTTTTGGTTTCTTTGGTAAAGTTTCTTGTTTGAAATCTTTTATTTGAAGACTTCTTGAATAGTTTTATCTACATTGTAATGGAAAAAAGTCATGGTGATAAACAGAAATTTCTGTTACTGACAGTGGGGAATTTAATATGGTGTTTTGTATGTGTGGGTACTTGTGTTTTTTTAATTCCTTGGATGTTCTTGTTCACTAACTCAGTAAGCCAAAGTCTTAATTGTAGGAACTCATCAAAGAAACCTCTCAGGATTTTAAGAATTTTTTTAAGGAAAATAGCAAATTAATAGGTATTTAGTAAAAAAAAGTAAAACGTTTTCTGTGAACCATTAAGTATAAAAGTCAAACACTCTGAAGCAAACCAACAAAATGACACATCATTAAAAGCTATCTGGATTGATTGAACACAGCAAATTAAATTTTTGTTGGATTTCAGTGGACTATTACATAAGCATTCAACATTTACAAGCACTAACCAGAGAGACAAGTACTAAAATTGACTGCTCCTGGGGTGGTATAGAGCTGTATTAAATGGCTTTCATCCTGATAATTAAATCTAACAGGTTGCAGACTTGCCTCCAAACAAGGCCAAATTCAGTTGCTTGAAATCTTAAATGTAAACTGACAAAGCAAGTATAGCAGTAAGCAGTCATTCTCTGATGCAGCAAACAATCATGAAGGGCTAAGTCCATAAGATTACTTAACTGTGTTGTTGTCTCTGTCAGTAGAAATCTAAAAATGTCATCTTAATCTCCAGAGGTATCTTAAATCCCACAGATTTGACTGAAGGTGCCAATAACACCCCATGTCCTGCCTCTGGTGGAGGCTGATTCCAAATATACTCATGCACCCCACATTCCTATAGTCTTCAAGGGAAACTATTCCTGTAGGCAGATTTCTAGACACACCCAAGTTGGGTCTTGCAAAAGTATGAGCATTCACTTTTTGAAGCTTCCTTTAAACAAATGTCCTTGGGTCAAACAGATCAGGCTTAAATTCCTCTTCCTGCTCAGGCCTGGATAGGCTGGAAGAGTGGGCTAACAAGAACGTTTTGAAGTTCAACAGGGACAAGTGTTAAGTCTTGCACCTGTGAAAACATAATTCAGGAGAGTAGCACAGGCTGGGATCTACCTGGGTGGAGCGCAGCTGTATGAAAAGGGACGTGGAGGTCCTGGTTCACAACAAGCTCAATGCAAGTGAACAGTATGCTGCTGTAGCACAAAAAGCCAAGAAGATGCTGGGTTGCATCAAAAATGACATCATGGTAGAGATAAAGAAGTTATTATCCCAGTTGGCTCAGCACTTGTCTGCCCATGTCTGGAATACTGTGGTCAGTTTTGGTCCTTACTATACAAAAAATGATGTGGGCAGGCTGGAGAGGGTCCAGAGAACGGCCACAAAGATGATCACAGGACTTGAAAGCCTGCTATACAAGGGAAAGCTGAGAGAATAGGTTCTGCTCAATCTTGAGGAAAGATTTTATCACCGTGTTCCAGTATTTAAAGGGTCACTGCAAAGATGGAGACTCCCATTTTACAAGGAGTCACATGGAAAAGAAAATGGGTAATGGGTACAAGTTACTCCTGGGAAGATTCTGATTAGAATCACAGAATCAGTCTGTCTAGAAGAGACCTTCAAGATCATCAGGTCCAGCTATTAACCCAGCATTGCCAAGTCACTACTGAACCATGACCCCAAGTGCCACATCTACACGTCTTTTAAGTATCTCCAGGGATAGCAACTCCACCACTTCCCTGGGCAGCCAGTTCCAGTGCTTGACAACCTTCTCTGTGAAGGAACTTTTTCCTAATACCTACCCTAAACTTCCCCTGATGTACCTTGAGGCTGTTTCCTCTTGTCCTATTGGTTGCTACATGAGAGAACAGACTGACCCCTATCTCACTACTACCTTCTTTCAGGGAGTTGTAGAGTGATAAGGTCTCCCCTGAGCCTCCTTTCCTCCAGGCTAGAGAACCCCAGATCCCTCAGCTGTTCCTCAGAAGACTTGTGCTTTAGACCTTTCACTAGTTTTGTTCCCCTTCTTTGCACATGCTCCAGCACCTCAATGTCCTTGGAATGAGTGAACCAAAAGTGAATGCAGTATTTGAGGTGCAGCCTCACCAGCACCAAGTACAGGGAGATGATCACCTCCCTAGTTCTGCTGGCCATACTATTTCTGATACAAGCCAGGATGCTGTTGGCTACCTTGGCCACTGCTTTGCCAAT
This sequence comes from Merops nubicus, assembly GCF_000691845.1. NCBI lineage: Eukaryota > Metazoa > Chordata > Aves > Coraciiformes > Meropidae > Merops > Merops nubicus. The sequence continues at coordinate 11,188 of NW_008584750.1, read as the reverse complement.
GACTAGGCCGAGCATAAATGACACAGCCAGCAGGAAGACAAACCAGTAACTCGACTGTGTTGAATACAGAAAGGTCACTACGTGAATGATCACCAGGGGTACAAATAAGTCAATTAGTTCACAAGTGATCAACATCACCACTAATGACACCAACAATGATAGCACATGACCAACAACACGTGGAACAAATAAAGAACCGAAGTGTCCCATAGATGGAATGGGAGAAAACCAAGTCAACGAGTTAATCATATGAGATAAAGGCAGCCACATATTTCTCTTCCCTAGCCCGTGTTTGCAAAGGTCTAAGCTGACAGGAGCCCAGTTCCTGGGAGAGTTAGGAGGTCCTTCCCCAACAAGGAAGCTCTGTGAAGTCCATCCACTTCACAGATAGACACTCCTCCCTTCCTGCAAGTGGTCCCTAAACTCAATTTAACTCCATTTACCACCACTCTCTGGGCCTGGCCATCCAGCCAGTTCTTCAAAGCATATACTGTCCAAGCAATGAGCAGCAGCATTACCCCAGGAGAAAGCTTAGATGCAAAACAAAAATTTTTCAAAAACAAAATTAGAATAGTCAGCCACTAGAATAATCCCCACCTGGCAAGTGGTGGATTCCCCAACATTGGACAGTTTTAAGATTCTACTGGACACAATGCTGTATCATCCTGTTTAGCCCATGGTTTTTACAGGAAAGGTTGGACCATTTGATCCCTGAAGTTCCTTCCAACCTGGTAGTTTATGATTTTATGAAAATGCCAATCCATCCCAAGAGTTTTGTTACGGATGAAAGACTTTTAGTGAGTGATGGTGAAGTCTGAGGAAAAAAAAGTTTAGATGTTACCATTATATAGCCATCAGCCTTTTTCAATAAGAGCATAGAGCATGCTGTATATCTTTAATTGGATTAAATACACCAGTATACTTTCTATAGAGCTCTTCTGCCAGTCAGTCTGTAGTAACTATTGGTCATTGCTCTGAAATGGAATCCATGTGTTGCTTATTAGTTATTAGTGTAATGGATAATCTGTGCAGCAATTGTTCTAAGAGGTTCTGGTCAGAGTCAAGGTCCAGTTATGTAAATGTCTTCTTTCCCTTGAACAATTTTCTGTTTAGAGACACATGGGATAGGGGAGTGAGCACAAAATGATACACAAGAAATTTGAAGAAGTCTCTATTTTTAGGGGAATTCTTCACATCTTGGGATGCAGCTTGTGTGTTGATTATAGATCTATGTTGCCAACAGATTAGTTTTATAAAAACAAGGCTGTATTTTCAGATGCTTAGAACTGACATGCTTTGCTGAAAATTGCTGGGTGTCAACTTCAATCGCTTAAGGAATTTGGTGATCTTTCTGTAATAAACGTAGAAATACTGTATTTAGTAGAGGGTGACTGCAGAAACTGTGGTATCTTAAAATGTATAGCCTGTTAGGATGAGGTGAATTTTTTCTCTGTGTGTATATACACACACATATATATATATATATATATAAAAGCATATATATCTTCAAATATGCTACCTGTAATAGGTATGCTTTGACTAAAACTGCACTGCTGTTGCACTGTGTTGGTCTGGGGGTCTGAGGACAAACTGATCCATGATGGACACAGGCAGGCCAGGGAGAGTTTTTCTCATCAGTGAAGATTTTTGGAAGAAGAGGATAAGAAAAATTAAGGATATGAACACTCAGAGGTACTTTGCCATTGAGATGATCCTCTCCTAATCATGATCTCACTTCAGGGAATGAGCTCATGTGCTGAGTGAGGGCAAGGTGCCTGACAGCTCAATAGCTGTGGTCTGTTTAACCATGGTTGTGTGTCCACAAAAGTAGTGTCAGTCTCCAGGGGCTGGAGGACTTCCTCAGATACAGAAAGCTGCAGTTCTAACATCTCTTCTTCCTTCTGATCCCTGTAACAGGGATTTTTAATTGACTTTAATTGTTTGGGGTTTTTTTCCAACATAAGTAATGTCACTGATCTTTTAAATTCTTCACTGTGAAAAAATCTGTAAACTCTGAATTTTTGAAAGCTGAATTTCGCTAAGGCATTTTAAAAAAAAAAAAAAAAGGAAGGTTTGTATGTGAACACAATAGGGAATAATACTTTTTTCTTTTTTACAAAAATGCTTAGTTCTATTCCTGATATTACTCGCTTCCAATTTTCCCATCTTCTAAGGTTTCAGAATAAGGGAGATGGGAAAGGGCACATTGCATCCAATTGTTTAATCTCTCTGCTTAAACTGTTTATTTGCAACTCAGTCAATATATGAAATAATGTATTCAGTTGTTCTCTGTGTATTTAGTATGAAATGGATAAGTTTGGATAATGGCCCATTCTGAATCTTTTCCAGAAAGTAAAGAAAATGTATTTGCTAGACTTTTATTGTTATTTTACCTCATTTCGTCAAGAAAACGTATTCTACGGTCTTGTTCCACCCAGGTGGAAGGTGGACAAAGAATGGGGTGCTAAATTTAAAAGCAAAGAATGTTTTAACAAAACCAATTGGAAAGCTAAACCTGTACAATTTCTGTGTCCTCTTTGGATAATAAATAAACTTATCTCAAAGAAGCTGTCAAAAAACTTGTATCTTGTAACAAGAGGTATTACTGGAAGAAGGAGAGTAGTTTTCTTTGTTCATGTCCAGAGCTTGATCAAATGGCTTGAAGAAAAGAGAAGCTTTCTCAGCAAGAAAACCAGGCAAAGTACTTATTAATATAGATCCATAAGAAATCTGTTGAATATCTTAGGGGATGAAAAGTAGTTTCTTTTTTGTTTGTTTTTTAAGCCAAAGTATTAATGTCTTTACAACTCAAATAATAATAATAATAATTTTAAAAAATCTATTTGGAAGCTAGCATAATAAAGGGGTAAATTTGGCAGTAAACCCCCAAACAAATAGAAAATTAATTATTCCATTTGATCCGAGACTTTTTTTGGTGGTTCAGCCAGCATAATGAAAAATTTGTTACTCATACAGCTCAGCTCTGCAGCAGGCTCCAATACAAAAATACACCACATCAGAACTGTGACAAATTGAGACAGAAACATTAAATTGATAAAGCAGACCCGCACCTTGAAAGCTGTATCAAGCACTGCAAGAAATTCTGGGGAGTTCTTTGCATATTAACCCCTTCATAAATTATGCACATATGTTCAAAATTATGTGAGGGGTTTGTTTGTTTGTTATTTTTTTTATTTTATTATTATTATTTGGGTTTTTTTTTATTATTATTCTAGCTGTGTGTATGAAATTAACACATTTTCTGTTTTTTTTTTCAATATCTTTATATACAGAAATTACAAAACATTCAATTTTTCACTGTGGGTTCACATCATTATTTTAAGGAAGGCCTGTGAAAAGATGCTCATGCCATGGGATCCCATGATATTTCTAGCACTGTAGATCAAAGAGAGGGCTGCAAACAATTTTGAGATATTTTGACAGCATTTTTTCAATGGCTATCTACAGAAATCAATTCCTTCGTGTTCTTGAGTGGTTTAAAGTGGAAAACAGCCATGGAAACCATCATAAAGTACCTAATAGCTGAATAATTATGTCACATATTGAAAAAGCATGGGTTTAATTCCTGTGGTTTTTATCAGAATAGAGGAGTGCCTTTTCAGTGGGTTATAAGGTCTGTGTCTCTCTTTTCTTTTAAAGTGTTGGGGTTTTTTTGGTGTGGTTTTTTTGTTTGTTTGTTTGTTTGTTTGTTTGTTTGTTTTAAGTGTGTTGTTTTAGTTTTAACAAATGCATTTTTCTAACTAAAAATAATTTTGGCAAATCCTCCAATCAGCCTCTGCTGAAGAATAGTATTCTACCTGGTTTTAAAAGTCAATTAAATATCCAATGCATGATATATATATATATCTCATATATATATATGATTTAGATACACCATAAATACCAATACATTTTACAGATGGTGTACTGACACTTTTCATGCCAATGACAGGAATATTAAAATTTCTATAAGTTTTAAATTGATTACTTTCTAGCAATTGTGCTGATAACATAAAAGGAGCAAAACATGGGAGTATTAATATCTATTATCTGAAGCAAGAAAGTATAATGGAGATGTCCTAAAGACATGTTCTCACTTCAAAAGAATGACTCGCCATGTTAATTGTTTGTTGAAGGATCAGGAAATGCCTGTTTCTGTATGTACTGTAAGGGAGTAGATGATTTAGCCCAAGAAGTGGAATTCTGAATGGGGAAATATTGCTGTTCTGTGCTTGTGGTCACAAGACAATGGGATTGCTGAGCTATGTAAATAATGCTGCACAAGGACACTTTCTGCCATTCATTTTAGGTACAAAGGAATGTATCTGAGAGTGAATTTTTTCTAGGTGAGAGGACAAAAATGGCACTCTATTTAACCATGTATTTTAAGAAGGCTAATCAGAATGATATATGTTGGATGTTTGCACTTAAGCTTGTAAACTACTGCTTAAATATATGTGGGGTTTTTTTCGTTTGTTTGTTTTTTCCCAAGATATTCAGTATTTCTCATCATTCTTAAAGGACACGAGGTGCTGAATGCCTTTAAAATTCTGACCTCTTTATATAGAAACTACTAGTGAGTTTGGAATGTTAAACTAGACTGACTTCTGGCTTTAAAAATTGTCCTCTGATTCAATTTCTTAACCTTTGTTATATAAAATGTCAGGTATAGTTTTGCAATTTTAATTTAACAAGTTTATTGGTAGTTTCTTATTACATGTTCTATCTCTAACAGTTGCAGTGAGACAGATAAAGTATAAGATCTCTAACGCAGATCATTCGCTGGATAGTTATATGCAGGGATCAGGCTCAGTACATGGGAAGATTGATGTTGTGAATAACATCTAGCTAAATAGTAAAAGAGATATCACAACATTACTCAGAAGATTGTTACAAATTTTATGTAAGCAAGGCAAGGCTAAGTCAAGCTGTGATGGCTGAAAATTGTGACCACTTGCTATCTGATCAGTTAAAGAAAAAAAAAAATCAGTTTAGCAGGACTACAGTTATGTCTCCTACAGCAGACTTTTTGTTACAGAAATTGACAGAAACCAAACAAAGTATATTCTTTGAAATGCTGGTCATATACTGAATAAGGCAATAAGGATTATTTTGTAAAATTTGCATAGTTATGCATAATTGTGTTCATCTCTGGCGTTATATTATTCAGGAATATTCAAGGGGACACCTGGATGCTGGTGGGAGGATTTTTTAATTTGCACTCTCAAAACCAGCAGTTTCAATTTGTAGTTTTCCAAGCTATAGAATGTTATATTGGTATATTCCAATCTAAGCAAATAAATAAAAAAAAAAAAAGTGGTATTTAAAATGTCATTGACGTGGGACTCCTTGGGGAGAGCTGCAAGAAAAACACATATGAATGCGCCCATATGTTCCTAAGATGCTGCAACACTTTCGAAATCACTGACTTTCTGGAATTTTTGGATCTATATCTCTTTAAGCCAAATAGAAGTGGAATTAGGATATTTAATTTTACAGTGAAGTGACCTAATGTAACCCCCCTGGGTGATGTCATCGACTTCAAAATCTAATAGCACCTTTGGATTTAAGTATTTTGTCAGAGGAATCTGAATGGAATAAATGAGAAGAGCAACCAGTTTCTCCCTTCCAACAATTGTATGCTAGCAATAGAGCTGCTAAGAATTCAGTGTTTCATGGTAACGGTGTGTTTGGAGGGAGAGGCAAATGGATGATATTTAGCTGAGTGTTCTTAACTGGTTTCCAAAACCTGCCTTCTTTAAGGATACATACTCCTGACCTTTGAAAGTTTTGTAAAATACACTGGGAAGTTAAGACACTTGCTAAGAAATTGAATTGCTATTCCAGTAAGTGTTCCAGTTACTGAATTTCACACATGAAATGAGATGCGTTAACCAATTACCTTCAAGACCACTCTTTACTTGTGCCAGATTAAGTAAAATTTAAATGAAGTATTTGAATGCAACATTCAAATTGATCACATTTATATTTCCTTATAAAAGACCTGAGCGAAGAAAAGAGGGATCCATCTCATCAAGCAGGATTTTGGTTCTAGAATTTATCTGACATTATGGATAACTCCTTAATGGACTTATTTGGAGACTCTGTCCTTAAATTTATCTTATCTTGCAATGTGCTCTGAGGGAGAATCTTTTCTTATCCCTGTTTATACATGCTGAATTTTGTAGCAAAAGCTTTCCCAGAAACCTTCAAAAGGTCCAGAAAAATACATTCCTTTCTAAAATATATCTATGTATAAATATTTCAGAAAAAAAAAACAAAACAAAACTTGACACCTTTTTAAACAACTGAATGTATTGCTCACCTGGAATTATACGCATTACTTTGACAGAATTTGGGATATATCTACATAACAATGTAGATATATCTGACAAAGAGTAAAACTGTTCCCTAACTTTGAGTTTGAAGAATCATTTGTGGTGAAATGCCTTCCTATGTGAACTTCCTGTTGTATAGAAAGTTGCACATGATCAAACATGATAGATACAAACATCAAAATATATGGATGCAATTCATTATTGATTCATGCTTTAGACTAACTATGAAGGTAATATACTGCTCTGTGATCCCAAGTTTGAGATGTTAGATGTTGGTGGATCAAGCTGTTGAGAGACAGAGACAAGTGCAATATTCATTGCTCTTTTAATGAGTGTGGTGGTTTCAGTCTCTTACAGACCTCAAGGAATTAGCATAATTTGGTTCACTAAAGGACAGCTAACTTACTCAGTTTATGTCCCCTGCTGGTTATTTCAGCTAATTCTTTCAATTTAAAATATATGCCACAATTTGGAGCAAGACAACTGTTACAAAAAAAAGTTCTAAGTAATTCAGCTAACACCAGTGAAAAGTTCTTCCATAATGTATTAGTGAAAAAACTTTCAGCCACCCTTACCATAAATGCTAAATATTGAATAGTTGCAGTGAAAAGGTTCCCATCACATTGAAAGGAAAAATTGTTCAAGTTGCTTTAGGAAAACTCACAGTGAAAATATTCATTCCCTTATGTTTTTTTTTAAGTGTAAAAAGCTGGCCACATCAGCAAGAAATAACTGAATGGTAAATAAGGTTACATTGAACACCTGTACATTTTATGTTGGTTATATGTGAATAGAGGATTTCTACCTTGTTTCATACTTTCATGCTGAACTCATTATGCGACTATATTAAACATACTTGTTGAAGATTCACATTTTATCCTGAATTTTCAAGAAAATTAAGAACATGGGGAAAGGTATACATTTCCTCAACTTGTAGTAATGCTTGTAAGATAATTTACATACTTTTTATCTTATTTCACTGTGCCTCACTATCAGTGAAATATTTCACTTGTCACACTGCAGAAAACAGGAATGAAAAAGAATAGTGAGGACCTTTGCTGATTGTATCTTCAACACCTATTAGACACTCATGGTTTTTTTAGTCTCTCATGCATACATTAAACAATCTTTACCTGTTATGGAACAGAGATTAGACTTTGGAGAATAATTATCAGAAGGACATACGTTGCAGAATGCACAACAGCAGGATGAGAAGGATAATACCTTTTTGTTCCTTTGCGTCTGGTCTGTTGTGACTCATTTGCTAGAATCATCTTCATTTGGAAGCTCAGATTTGTTCTCCTGCTTAACCAGGATACTTCTTTTTGCCAACTGTGCTGTCATAATAATAGCTTTGATACTACTTACTTGTGAAATCACCTGGAAAACTGAAAATGGTGGTAAGAAAACGAGTTCATTATCAGAAACTCATACTGGAAGTCTGTATATATACTTGATATATCTGCAAAAGTTTCTGAGGGAAGCTTCATATATTGCTGTGATTTAGGACCTACTTGCCTAAGAGAGGGTTTCTGATGAAGTATATATACTCAATGTTGCACTGTATGGCTATACTCCCTTATATTAGTAAAAACAATCTATGGCAGATGTAAAGATATATGACATATATCTTTACATCTTTATAACTTCATAATTGTCATCCAATTCTTATTCCTGTCTTTAACAAAATATTCATAAGTAATCACCTCGGAAAAGAATCAACATTTGTAATGCTAGCTAGATGATACACACATTAGGAATTAGAAATTGTGATTTGCTGACCATAGACTTTAAAAGCAAGAAATATAATCCATGAGCATAAGCTTCTGAGTAGCTAGCAGACTTTGAACACCATTAGTATCTACGTCTTCTAAAGATTTCTTTTTTCCTCTTTTTAATGAGATACTGGCACTTCTTGTTTTACTCAAGGAAATTCTGTCATTTATTGCTCCTGCCTACCTTCATGTTAATGAGTCAATGTTATGACACACATTTATGTGGAGAAAGTGTTATGACTGAAGTTACTGAGAGCAACAGCAAAAGTACTAAGAAGCTTTATTTGAAAAGAATTAGAAAATATTTTGCCCTGTCTAATCAGACAGTATATTGTGATGTGTACAGAGTAGCATGCTTAACAAAAGTTACCAAAGATAAAAAAGTTGACAAATCATAGAAACTCATATGAAATATTTCTGATTCTCAACATAAGCTGCTGGTCTGATGATGAGCATTTGCCGTATGGTGACTAAATATGCAGTGCAATTTAAAGGTGAAGAATGAAATGCTGATGTTAAGGGTTGCCTTTGTTGTCTGCAAGCATTTGGTATTAAGTGGGGAGAAAGAAGTCAACACTGGAGCAGGTGTGCAAAGTTCATATAATTTTGTTACCCTGAATAGCTGATATCAGCAACAGAGAAGTGATCTTAAGGAATGCAACGATGAATACACTAGAAAATACTGAAACACCACCTTTAGACAGGAAGTCTGTTAAAATGGAGTATGATTCCTTTCCCTGCTCTCCTATTGTGGCGGGGAAGAAAGAAGTCCACAAAAATACAGTAATAAACATGCTCAGTTCGGTCAGTTCTAAACAACAATAAAGGTTTTTTCAAGTAGATGATCTTGGCCTACTGAGCAGTGATGATGGTCTCTTAGGCCACTAGACATAATCAATTGCTAAACACAAAGATTTGTCAAGAAAGGAGGACTGTAGCTCAACGCCTGAAATCACACACAGATGTAACTCTTAACATTTTCTTCCTGCCTGATTAATATGTCACTTATGCTGTTAGACGTCCTTGCACATCTATGTAATTGGGCTGTAGAGGATCAAAATTGTTAATCTGTTTATTTTTTCCCCTCTTCTCTCCCCCTAGCATTTAGTGGTTACTTCTTACTCTTTGTTCCTTTTATCCTTTACTGCTACCTTGTGGTGTATGGTAGAAACATCATTCAGTGCCTTTTTTTCCCCTCATCTTTACTTACTGTTATTAAAAAAGTTTAAAGAATACTCTAAGACAAAGAATGGCAAATGATGTAGTTATACATAGGACTTCATTAAGCCTTACCTTATATTTAAATATTTTTCTGATTTTAAAGTGCAAGTGGGATATGAATGTCACTGAGATAAGTTTCAGTCCAAAAACTGCTCTGACTTTCTTGGCATAGAAAATACAGCTCTGAAAACAACCTATTTCTGGTATAATATTTAGAGTAACAAGGAATTCTCAGGAAGTCCAAGCAGGTCCCTGTAGCCTTTTGTCCCATTTTTCCTCATTCCAGTTTGGAGCAAGAAGATCTATAGGAACATCCACTCTTCATAACATTCTCTCCTCCCTGTCCAGATGGGCATGAAAAATGCATTTTAAATGCCAAAAACTTTAAAAAAAAAAAAAAAAAAAGTTTGCAAAAAGAATGATGACTTAATGTTGGAAATTTTTATGAGAGGACTCTGACAACAAATGTAGAGAGAGTAGCTGTTACAGAAATGACACATCTGAATGTTTTTTTTGTGTATACAGGCATTTGTCTAATTTACAGAAGAATAAGCTGTCCACTGACTGAGAAATAGCTGAGAAATGTATAACACATGAGCTCAAGATATAAAACAGACAGAAGAGGTATATTTTTTTAAAAAAAAGATGTATAAATTTATTTAGGCTTTATATAAAAATTTTTCAAATGAAAAGGAATATTTTTTATAATGATGTTAACTTGTTTTCAAGTAAATTATAAAGGAGCTATATTAACAGTAGAGTAGTTCAGCTAGTAAATTCTTCTTGTGGATGGTGTCAAATAAACCCAGAATCCAGGCATAGGTCACGTTGTAGTGTCTGAAAAAGACTTCCTTCCTAGTTGTGACAGGAAAGGTTACTCCAAAGAGTGAATTTGTCATATCAGGTTACATCACCCACACAACTGCCTTCTCATTAACTGCAGTAAAATGCATTGACTCTACAAAGAAAGTGGGTGGTCCTTTTGCTTTTTGTATTCCCCAGAGTTATTTTTTCCGAAACTCTCCCACTGAAGTGCTGGGCTTTAAACCCCCACCCCTGAATGAGGGTTGGCATATGGATGGTGTCCACAACCAGGCAAGAAAGCCCCTCCTGACTGGTTTTTACCCAGAGTCTGGCCAGCTTTGGGTGGGAACTGATTAGGAGATCACCACTAGGTGCTCCCACCTTCCACATTAACTTGGAGGTGGGGCAAGAAGCCACCTCTAGAAGAGATGACTCTGCTTGTGGTGGGGTTTGCTTACACAGCGTATGTGCTGTGTGAGGATTTTGACTATTGGAAGGGCTCCCTGAGTCTTCATGTCAAGTGGAATTCCCAGGATCACAGGGCCAGAAGGTGAAGATGTCTCTGAGTTCCCCATTATATAACTGGGCTCCTGGTCTGGCTGCTCCCATTACCCATGGCTTGGCTCCTTGGACTGGTTTTT
>NW_008584750.1:0-326 GCF_000691845.1 Merops nubicus | reverse complement strand
AGGGTGGAGCTTGGCTGCTGGTCTGCCTGTTAGTGATAATATCAGGCAAGTGGTCAGCAGAAGACCCACAACACTATTTCTAGGCTGTCGATCCTTCCTTCTTCGGTGAGCCACAATGTTCTTGGTTTTGCCAGCAGAGCATGCCATCTTCTGTATCAAGTGGTTCATAGAATTGGCATTCCCAGAAGAGTTCAGCCTGTGAGTGAGCAGTACCTACCTGAAAGAGAATGTGCTCAGGGGAAGATTGTCTCATAAGGGAAGAATCTCCAAGGTGTATCTGATGAAGACTATCACCTACATGGTGGATGTGAAGCTCAACATGAGCC